>NW_027140521.1:5000-12500 GCF_036365525.1 Heterodontus francisci
GGCTCGCCTTATTTCGGCCTGCACTTTCGGAAAAAGGTGCATTCCTTTTGGTTAATGATTTCACCAGCCCGGGTCTTAGCCTCTGCCCGACGGCTAAGTCTTTTGGTTAATGATTTCCTGCGGCTGGGACTACCCTTTCCCCCCGCCCTGCAGGCACCCGGGTCGGGAGGCCGTCGGGGGCACTTTCCGGGGCAAATCCGGACCCTTACGCAAGGGAGAGTGCGCCCCCCGCCTCGGCGGGGGTCAGGCTGCCGCCTATTAAGCCCGACAGAAAACCCGAAAAATGGACGAAAATGGGAAAAAATCCCATCCGAAAAAGGCTTAAAAGTCGGTTGGGCGGCAGCTAGGGTCGGTCTCTGCAGACCTGGAGGCTCGGGTGGACTCTTGGAATAAACGTCCAAGTCCCGACTTGCCACCTCCTACTACTGTGCAGATACCCCGCCAACCCCCAGCCACCCGAATGACAAGCGTCCGATCAGCGGGACGAATTTGACAACTCTGGCCGGACCTCTGGAACTCATCCCGGGTAACCGGGGCAAATTTTTCCGCTTGATCGCCCTTCCACTGGTTAACCATTTGCCCTTTCGGACTTAGTCTCTGGACATTATTCGACGGATTTTCTGGTTAACCATTTGCCCTTTCGGACTTAGTCTCTGGGCATTATTTTCGACTTTTTGGTTAATGATTTCACACTTTTTACTTACTTTTGCGCTTTTTGGTTAATGATTACTCTGCTTACTGGTTAATTATTTTGCCCTTTCGGACTTAGTCTCTGGACATTATTTTCGAGTTTTTGGTTAATGATTTCACACTTTTAACATATTTTTGCGCTTTTTGGTTATGATTACTCTGCTTACTGGTTAACCATTTGCCCTTTCGGACTTAGTCTCTGCACATTATTTTCGACTTTTTGGTTAATGATTTCACCACTTTTAACATATTTTGCGCTTTTGGTTAATGATTCATACTTTTTACTTACTTTGCGCCTTTTGGTTAATGATTACTCTGCTTACTGGTTAACCATTTGCCCTTTCGGACTTAGTCTCTGGACATTATTTTCGAGTTTTTGGTTAATGATTTCACACTTTTTACTTACTTTTGCGATTTTTGGTTAATGATTACTCTGCTTACTGGTTAACCATTTGCCCTTTCGGACTTAGTCTCTGGACATTGTTTTCGACATTTTGGTTAATGATTCACACTTTTAACTTAATTTTGCGATTTTTGGTTAATGATTACTCTGCTTACTGGTTAACCATTTGCCCTTTCGGACTTAGTCTCTGGACATTGTTTTCGACATTTTGGTTAATGATTTCACACTTTTAACTTAATTTTGTGCTTTTGGTTAATGATTTCATACTTTTTACTTACTTTTGCGATTTTTGGTAATGATTACTCTGCTTACTGGTTAACCATTTGCCCTTTCGGACTTAGTCTCTGGACATTGGTTTTCGACATTTTGGTTAATGATTTCACACTTTTAACTTATTTGGTCTTTTTGGTTAATGATTTCATACTTTTTACTTACTTTGCGATTTTTGGTTAATGATTACTCTGCTTACTGGTTAACCATTTGCCCTTTCGGACTTAGTCTCTGACATTATTTTTGGGTTTTTGGTTAATGATTTCACACTTTTTACTTACTTTTGCCCTTTTTGGTTACTGATTACTCTGCTTACTGGTTAACCATTTGCCCTTTCGGACTTAGTCTCTGGACATTATTTTCGAGTTTTTGGTTAATGATTTCACACTTTTAACATATTTTGCGCTTTTTGGTTAATGATTACTCTGCTTACTGGTTAATTATTTGCCCTTTCGGACTTAGTCTCTGCACATTATTTTCGAGTTTTGGTTAATGATTTCACACTTTTAACATATTTTTGCGCTTTTTGGTTACTGATTTCATACTTTTTACTTACTTTTGCGCCTTTTGGTTAATGATTACTCTGCTTACTGGTTAACCATTTGCCCTTTCGGACTTAGTCTCTGGACATTATTTTCGAGTTTTTGGTTAATGATTTCACACTTTTTACTTACTTTGCGATTTTTGGTTAATGATTACTCTGCTTACTGGTTAACCATTTGCCCTTTCGGACTTAGTCTCTGGACATTATTTTCGGGTTTTTGGTTAATGATTTCACACTTTTTACTTACTTTTGCGATTTTGGTTAATGATTACTCTGCTTACTGGTTAACCATTTGCCCTTTCGGGACTTAGTCTCTGGAGATTATTTTCGAGTTTTTGGTTAAATGATTTCACACTTTTTACTTACTTTTGCGATTTTTGGTTAATGATTACTCTGCTTACTGGTTAACCATTTGCCCTTTTGGACTTAGTCTCTGGACATTATTTTCGGTTTTTGGTTAATGATTTCACACTTTTTACTTACTTTTGCGATTTTTGGTTAATGATGACTCTGCTTACTGGTTAACCATTTGCCCTTTCGCACTTAGTCTCTGGAGATTATTTTCGACTTTTTGGTTAATGATTTCACACTTTTAACTTAATTTTGTGCTTTTTGGTTAATGATTTCATACTTTTTACTTACTTTTGCCCTTTTGGTTAATGATTACTCTGCTACTGGTTAACCATTTGCCCTTTCGGACTTGGTCTCTGGACATTATTTTCGAGTTTTTGGTTAATGATTTCACCACTTTTTACTTACTTTTGCGATTTTTGGTTAATGATTACTCTGCTTACTGGTTAATTATTTGCCCTTTCGGACTTAGTCTCTGGACATTGTTTCGACATTTTGGTTAATGATTTCACACTTTTAACTTAATTTTGTGCTTTTTGGTTAATGATTTCATACTTTTTACTTACTTTGCGATTTTTGGTTAATGATTACTCTGCTTACTGGTTAAACCATTTGCCCTATCGGACTTAGTCTCTGGACATTATTTTTGGGTTTTGGTTAATGATTTCACACTTTTTACTTACTTTTGCCCTTTTTGGTTACTGATTACTCTGCTTACTGGTTAACCATTTGTCCCTTTCGGACTTAGTCTCTGGACATTATTTTCGAGTTTTTGGTTAATGATTTCACACTTTTAACATATTTTTGCGCTTTTTGGTTAATGATTACTCTGCTTACTGGTTAATTATTTGCCCTTTCGGACTTAGTCTCTGCACATTATTTTCGAGTTTTGGTTAATGATTTCACACTTTTAACATATTTTTGCGCTTTTTGGTTACTGATTCATACTTTTACTTACTTTTGCGCCTTTTGGTTAATGATTACTCTGCTTACTGGTTAACCATTTGCCCTTTCGGACTTAGTCTCTGGACATTATTTTCGAGTTTTTGGTTAATGTTTCACACTTTTTACTTACTTTTGCGATTTTTGGTTAATGATTACTCTGCTTACTGGTTAACCATTTGCCCTTTCGGACTTAGTCTCTGGACATTATTTTCGGGTTTTTGGTTAATGATTTCACACTTTTTACTTACTTTTGCGATTTTTGGTTAATGATTACTCTGCTTACTGGTTAACCATTTGCCCTTTCGGACTTAGTCTCTGGAGATTATTTTCGAGTTTTGGTTAATGATTTCACACTTTTTACTTACTTTTGCGATTTTTGGTTAATGATTACTCTGCTTACTGGTTAACCATTTGCCCTTTTGGACTTAGTCTCTGACATTATTTTCGGGTTTTTGGTTAATGATTTCACACTTTTTACTTACTTTTGCGATTTTTGGTTAATGATGACTCTGCTTACTGGTTAACCATTTGCCCTTTCGCACTAGTCTCTGGAGATTATTTTCGACTTTTGGTTAATGATTTCACACTTTTAACTTAATTTTGTGCTTTTTGGTTAATGATTTCATACTTTTTACTTACTTTTGCCCTTTTTGGTTAATGATTACTCTGCCTTACTGGTTAACCATTTGCCCTTTCGGACTGGTCTCTGGACATTATTTTCGAGTTTTTGGTAATGATTTCACACTTTTTACTTACTTTTGCGATTTTTGGTTAATGATTACTCTGCTTACTGGTTAATTATTTGCCCTTTCGGACTTAGTCTCTGGACATTGTTTTCGACATTTTGGTTAATGATTTCACACTTTTAACTTAATTTTGTGCTTTTTGGGTAATGATTTCATACTTTTTACTTACTTTTGCGATTTTTGGTTAATGATTACTCTGCTTACTGGTTAACCATTTGCCCTTTCGGACTAGTCTCTGGACATTATTTTTGGGTTTTTGTTAATGATTTCACACTTTTTACTTACTTTGCCCTTTTTGGTTACTGATTACTCTGCTTACTGGTTAACCATTTGCCCTTTCGGACTTAGTCTCTGGACATTATTTTCGAGTTTTTGGTTAATGATTTCACAACTTTTAACATATTTTTGCGCTTTTTGGTTAATGATTACTCTGCTTACTGGTTAATTATTGCCCTTTCGGACTTAGTTCTCTGCACATTATTTCGAGTTTTTGGTTAATGATTTCACACTTTTAACATATTTTTGCGCTTTTTGGTTACTGATTTCATACTTTTTACTTACTTTTGCGCCTTTTGGTTAATGATTACTCTGCTTACTGGTTAACCATTTGCCCTTTCGGACTTAGTCTCTGACATTATTTTTCGAGTTTTTGGTTAATGATTTCACACTTTTTACTTACTTTTGCGATTTTTGGTTAATGATTACTCTGCTTACTGGTTAACCATTTGCCCTTTCGGACTTAGTCTCTGGACATTATTTTCGGGTTTTTGGTTAATGATTTCACACTTTTACTTACTTTTGCGATTTTTGGTTAATGATTACTCTGCTTACTGGTTAACCATTTGCCCTTTCGGACTTAGTCCTCTGGAGATTATTTTCGAGTTTTTGGTTAATGATTTCACACTTTTTACTTACTTTTGCGATTTTGGTTAATGATTACTCTGCTTACTGGTTAACCATTTGCCCTTTTGGACTTAGTCTCTGGACATTATTTTCGGGTTTTTGGTTAATGATTTCACACTTTTTACTTACTTTTGCGATTTTTGGTTAATGATGACTCTGCTTACTGGTTAACCATTTGCCCTTTCGCACTTAGTCTCTGGAGATTATTTTCGACTTTTTGGTTAATGATTTCACACTTTTAACTTAATTTGTGCTTTTTGGTTAATGATTTCATACTTTTTACTTACTTTTGCCCTTTTTGGTTAATGATTACTCTGCTTACTGGTTAACCATTTGCCCTTTCGGACTTGGTCTCTGGACAATTATTTTCGAGTTTTTGGTTAATGATTTCACACTTTTTACTTACTTTTGCGATTTTTGGTTAATGATACTCTGCTTACTGGTTAATTATTTGCCCTTTCGGACTTAGTCTCTGGACATTGTTTTCGACATTTGGTTAATGATTTCACACTTTTAACTTAATTTTGTGCTTTTTGGTTAATGATTTCATACTTTTTACTTACTTTGCGATTTTGGTTAATGATTACTCTGCTTACTGGTTAACCATTTGCCCTTTCGGACTTAGTCTCTGGACATTATTTTTGGGTTTTTGGTTAATGATTTCACACTTTTTACTTACTTTTGCCCTTTTTGGTTACTGATTACTCTGCTTACTGGTTAACCATTTGCCCTTTCGGACTTAGTCTCTGGACAATATTTTCGAGTTTTTGGTTAATGATTTCACACTTTTAACATATTTTGCGCTTTTTGGTTAATGATTACTCTGCTTACTGGTTAATTATTTGCCCTTTCGGACTTAGTCTCTGCACATTATTTTCGAGTTTTTGGTTAATGATTTCACACTTTTAACATATTTTTGCGCTTTTTGGTTACTGATTTCATACTTTTTACTTACTTTTGCGCCTTTTGGTTAATGATTACTCTGCTTACTGGTTAACCATTTGCCCTTTCGGACTTAGTCTCTGGACATTATTTCGAGTTTTTGGTTAATGATTTCACAACTTTTTACTTACTTTTGCGATTTTTGGTTAATGATTACTCTGCTTACTGGTTAACCCATTTGCCCTTTCGACTTAGTCTCTGGAGATTATTTTCGAGTTTTTGGTTAATGATTTCACACTTTTTACTTACTTTTGCGATTTTTGGTTAATGATTACTCTGCTTACTGGTTAACCATTTGCCCTTTCGGACTTAGTCTCTGGAGATTATTTTCGAGTTTTGGTTAATGATTTCACACTTTTTACTTACTTTGCGATTTTTGGTTAATGATTACTCTGCTTACTGGTTAACCATTTGCCCTTTTGGACTTAGTCTCTGGACATTATTTTCGGGTTTTTGGTTAATGATTTCACACTTTTACTTACTTTTGCGATTTTTGGTTAATGATGACTCTGCTTACTGGTTAACCATTTGCCCTTTCGCACTTAGTCTCTGGAGATTATTTTCGACTTTTTGGTTAATTGATTTCACACTTTTAACTTAATTTTGTGCTTTTTGGTTAATGATTTCATACTTTTTACTTACTTTTGCCCTTTTTGGTTAATGATTACTCTGCTTACTGGTTAACCATTTGCCCTTTCGGACTTGGTCTCTGGACATTATTTTCGAGTTTTTGGTTAATGATTCACACTTTTTACTTACTTTTGCGATTTTGGTTAATGATTACTCTGCTTACTGGTTAATTATTTGCCCTTTCGGACTTAGTCTCTGCACATTATTTTCGAGTTTTTGGTTATTGATTTCACACTTTTAACATATTTTTGCGCTTTTTGGTTACTGATTTCATACTTTTTACTTACTTTTGCGCCTTTTGGTTAATGATTACTCTGCTTACTGGTTAACCATTTGCCCTTTCGGACTTAGTCTCTGCACATTATTTTCGACTTTTTGGTTAATGATTTCACACTTTTAACATATTTTTGCGCTTTTTGGTTAATGATTTCATACTTTTTACTTACTTTTGCGCCTTTTGGTTAATGATTACTCTGCTTACTGGTTAACCATTTGCCCTTTCGGACTTAGTCTCTGGACATTGTTTTCGACATTTTGGTTAATGATTTCACACTTTTAACTTAATTTTGTGCTTTTTGGTTAATGATTTCATACTTTTTACTTACTTTTGCCCTTTTTGGTTAATGATTACTCTGCTTACTGGTTAACCATTTGCCCTTTCGGACTTAGTCTCTGGAGATTATTTTCGAGTTTTTGGTTAATGATTTCACACTTTTTACTTACTTTTGCGATTTTTGGTTAATGATTTCACACTTTTTACTTACTTTTGCGATTTTTGGTTAATGATGACTCTGCTTACTGGTTAACCATTTGCCCTTTCGGACTTAGTCTCTGCACATTATTTTCGAGTTTTTGGTTAATGATTTCACACTTTTTACTTACTTTTGCGATTTTTGGTTAATGATTTCATACTTTTTACTTACTTTTGCGATTTTTGGTTAATGATGACTCTGCTTACTGGTTAATTATTTGTACTTTCGGACTTGGTCTCTGGACATTATTTTCGACTTTTTGGTTAATGATTTCACACTTTTAACATAATTTTGCGCTTTTTGGTTAATGATTACTCTGCTTGC
>NW_027140521.1:25000-30000 GCF_036365525.1 Heterodontus francisci
GCTAGCCCGCCTGGGCCCTCCAACGTCGGACAGTCCTCGCCGTATCGATCGAGTGACCTGGGCACGCACTTTTTTTTTCCTTTCACACAGTGTGGGGTTGGCGGCGGCGGGGGGGGGGGAGAAAGCATGCAACTTGGTTGACGTCGCCTGGTCAACTCGCATCGGTTTTCCGTCCCCATGACTGTAAGGAGCAACCGCGACCAGCGTAGCCAAACAGGTCGACCAAAGCTTTCGGCGCTCGCACGGAGAGGTGATGCCAGCCGGCGTGCGTCGCCTAACTTGGACAAAATTCTGGGCACGCACTTTTCGTTTGAGAATAGGACATACATGTAGTGCAACCCAAGGAAACCAGGCGACGCCGCCACAATCTGCGCCTGACAGACAAAGATAACCGTTCACAAGGAGCCTTGTTATTTCGCACCAAGTCTTTTGCGGGCATAGTTTCTTTCTTTGACATGTATATCTGTATGAAGGTCGGCTTTGCTCTGCCATCGCAGCCTCCCTTCTTTGCTTTTCTCACTGTACCAACAGACATGTCATAGACTTTGGTTTTTTTTTCATTAATTCTTTTCCTGTGGGTGTGGTGTGCCTCCGCACCCCCCAATCTGTTAGGCCTTGTTTTCTCTCGCTCGCCAAAACACTTTGTCTGTTTTCACAGCCAGTCTACCGGCCTAGACCCAACTGTGCGATATTTCAGAGCCGGCAACAGAGCATGGAAAGTCCGCCAGATTTACCCTTAAATGCTCATAAATGACTTCCAGGCACTCTTCGGAAGGTCTTTTATTTCAAAAGAAGGTCCTTCCTTGAGGGAGCACTTCTTCGGCCACTTTGCAAGTGCAACCGCTGCCAGCAAAAGTTCTGAAAATCGAGTTCCCGAAAATCTCCGGGTACCCCGCCAACCCCCAGCCACCCGAATCGCAAGTGTCAATTCGGCGGGTTGCCTGCCGGTAGTCCTTCCGAAAATGAGGCGCCAAATCGCCGCAACGGCCATTTTTCATTTCGGCATCGGGACTTCCGACGGCAACTGATTAACTAGCCCGGGGACTAGAGCGGCAGCAAATGCAACGTGCCCTCTTGGCGGGAGCAACTTGACCGCCCCCGTGGGGAAAGGTCAACTCGGGGCCCGGGAAAGTCGCCGAGTCCGACCCCATACACTTCCATGAGTTGGGGGTTTTGGCCTTCCCGGCCCAAGGCTCGCCTTATTTCGGCCTGCACTTTCGGAAAAGGGTGCATTCCTTTTGGTTAATGATTTCACCAGCCCGGGTCTTAGCCTCTGCCCCGACGGCTAAGTCTTTTGGTTAATGATTTCCTGCGGCTGGGACTACCCTTTCCCCCGCCCTGCAGGCACCCGGGTCGGGAGGCCGTCGGGGGCACTTTCCGGGGCAAATCCGGACCCTTACGCAAGGGAGAGTGCGCCCCCCGCCTCGGCCGGGGGTCAGGCTGCCGCCTATTAAGCCCGACAGAAAACCCGAAAAATGGACGAAAATGGGAAAAAATCCCCATCCGAAAAAGGCTTAAAAGTCGGTTGGGCGGCAGCTAGGGTCGGTCTCTGCAGACCTGGAGGCTCGGGTGGACTCTTGGAATAAACGTCCAAGTCCCGACTTGCCACCTCCTACTACTGTGCAGATACCCCGCCAACCCCCAGCCACCCGAATGACAAGCGTCCGATCAGCGGGACGAATTTGACAACTCTGGCCGGACCTCTGGAACTCCATCCCGGGTAACCGGGGCAAATTTTTCCGCTTGATCGCCCTTCCACTGGTTAACCATTTGCCCTTTCGGACTTAGTCTCTGGACATTATTCGACGGATTTTCTGGTTAACCATTTGCCCTTTCGGACTTAGTCTCTGGGCATTATTTTCGACTTTTTGGTTAATGATTTCACACTTTTTACTTACTTTTGCGCTTTTTGGTTAATGATTACTCTGCTTACTGGTTAATTATTTGCCCTTTCGGACTTAGTCTCTGGACATTATTTTCGAGTTTTTGGTTAATGATTTCACACTTTTAACATATTTTTGCGCTTTTTGGTTAATGATTACTCTGCTTACTGGTTAATTATTTGCCCTTTCGGACTTAGTCTCTGGAGATTATTTTCGAGTTTTTGGTTAATGATTTCACACTTTTTACTTACTTTTGCGATTTTTGGTTAATGATTTCACACTTTTTACTTACTTTTGCGCATTTTGGTTAATGATTACTCTGCTTACTGGTTAACCATTTGCCCTTTCGGACTTAGTCTCTGGACATTATTTTCGAGTTTTTGGTTAATGATTTCACACTTTTTACTTACTTTTGCGATTTTTGGTTAATGATTTCACACTTTTTACTTACTTTTGCGATTTTTGGTTAATGATGACTCTGCTTACTGGTTAATTATTTGTACTTTCGGACTTGGTCTCTGGACATTATTTTCGAGTTTTTGGTTAATGATTTCACACTTTTAACATAATTTTGCGCTTTTTGGTTAATGATTACTCTGCTTACTGGTTAACCATTTGCCCTTTCGGACTTAGTCTCTGCACATTATTTTCGAGTTTTTGGTTAATGATTTCACACTTTTAACTTAATTTTGTGCTTTTTGGTTAATGATTTCATACTTTTTACTTACTTTTGCCCTTTTTGGTTAATGATTACTCTGCTTACTGGTTAACCATTTGCCCTTTCGGACTTAGTCTCTGGAGATTATTTTCGAGTTTTTGGTTAATGATTTCACACTTTAACATATTTTTAAGCTTTTTGGTTAATGATTACTCTGCTTACTGGTTAACCATTTGCCCTTTCGGACTTAGTCTCTGCACATTATTTTCGAGTTTTTGGTTAATGATTTCACACTTTTAACATATTTTTGCGCTTTTTGGTTAATGATTACTCTGCTTACTGGTTAACCATTTGCCCTTTCGGACTTAGTCTCTGCACATTATTTTCGACTTTTTGGTTAATGATTTCACACTTTTAACATATTTTTGCGCTTTTTGGTTAATGATTTCATACTTTTTACTTACTTTTGCGCCTTTTGGTTAATGATTACTCTGCTTACTGGTTAACCATTTGCCCTTTCGGACTTAGTCTCTGGAGATTATTTTCGAGTTTTTGGTTAATGATTTCACACTTTTTACTTACTTTTGCGATTTTTGGTTAATGATTACTCTGCTTACTGGTTAACCATTTGCCCTTTCGGACTTAGTCTCTGCACATTATTTTCGAGTTTTTGGTTAATGATTTCACACTTTTAACATATTTTTGCGCTTTTTGGTTAATGATTACTCTGCTTACTGGTTAACCATTTGCCCTTTCGGACTTAGTCTCTGCACATTATTTTCGACTTTTTGGTTAATGATTTCACACTTTTAACATATTTTTGCGCTTTTTGGTTAATGATTTCATACTTTTTACTTACTTTTGCGCCTTTTGGTTAATGATTACTCTGCTTACTGGTTAACCATTTGCCCTTTCGGACTTAGTCTCTGGAGATTATTTTCGAGTTTTTGGTTAATGATTTCACACTTTTTACTTACTTTTGCGATTTTTGGTTAATGATTACTCTGCTTACTGGTTAACCATTTGCCCTTTTGGACTTAGTCTCTGGACATTATTTTCGGGTTTTTGGTTAATGATTTCACACTTTTTACTTACTTTTGCGATTTTTGGTTAATGATGACTCTGCTTACTGGTTAACCATTTGCCCTTTCGCACTTAGTCTCTGGAGATTATTTTCGACTTTTTGGTTAATGATTTCACACTTTTAACTTAATTTTGTGCTTTTTGGTTAATGATTTCATACTTTTTACTTACTTTTGCCCTTTTTGGTTAATGATTACTCTGCTTACTGGTTAACCATTTGCCCTTTCGGACTTGGTCTCTGGACATTATTTTCGAGTTTTTGGTTAATGATTTCACACTTTTTACTTACTTTTGCGATTTTTGGTTAATGATTTCACACTTCTTACTTACTTTTGCGATTTTTGGTTAATGATTACTCTGCTTACTGGTTAACCATTTGCCCTTTCGGACTTAGTCTCTGGACATTATTTTCGAGTTTTTGGTTAATGATTTCACACTTTTTACTTACTTTTGCGATTTTTGGTTAATGATTTCACACTTTTTACTTACTTTTGCGATTTTTGGTTAATGATGACTCTGCTTACTGGTTAATTATTTGTACTTTCGGACTTGGTCTCTGGACATTATTTTCGACTTTTTGGTTAATGATTTCACACTTTTAACATAATTTTGCGCTTTTTGGTTAATGATTACTCTGCTTGCTTGTTACTGATTTCCCCTTTCGGACTTGATCTCTGGCCGTTCTTTTCGACCTTTTTGGATCAGGTTTCCACACTCTGAAATTATTTTGGGCTCACTGATTAGGCGAGATCAAGGGGGCATGCCTGGGCACTTTGGGCTCAGTTTGGGAAGGCGGCGTCCGTGTGCTCCTCCGCCCTTCCCGCACTTGCGGCTAGGTTTGCCAAACTGCGCTGACCCGCAGCCCTGCCTTTTTGCCCACGGCACACGGAACGACTCAAGTCTGGCTCCGTTCCAGGCCGTTGCCTCCGGCTGCCCGCCGTCCGGCCGGCCTGGGACGTACCCCGGCTGACGGCGCCGGAGGCCCTCTAGCAGCCACCGGTGCCGCGGGCCAATGGGTCCGGGCGTTCCGGAGCTATCGGTGGGGAAGTGCTCTCCCCTTTTCCTGACGCCGTTCGCCCGAGCAGAGGTGCAGCCTGACGGGACTGCTGTCGCCTTCCGCGGCGCACCGGCCCCTTTCACCTGCCGTCGACCGCGCGGAGCTCGGACCTCCCTCCCCGAAGTTATGGCCCCGGCGCCGGAGGGTGCCCGGGGCCGGGCATTCAGCGGGGTGAGTCTTAACCTTCCCGGTCAGCCTGCGGGGTCGGTGCGCCGGCACTCGACGCCGGAGGGTCCCCTCTTTCCGTAGAGCCCCGCCCGGTGCCGATCGGCCGGCGGATTGCGGAGCGAACCGCGCCTGACCGACGGGCCTCGGAAAC
>NW_027140521.1:42500-47500 GCF_036365525.1 Heterodontus francisci
TTGGTTTTTTTTTTATTAATTCTTTTCCTGTGGGTGTGGTGTGCCTCCGCACCCCCCAATCTGTTCCAAGGCCTTGTTTTCTCTCGCTCGCCAAAACACTTTGTCTGTTTTCACAGCCAGTCTACCGGCCTAGACCCAACTGTGCGATATTTCAGAGCCGGCAACAGAGCATGGAAAGTCCGCCAGATTTACCCTTAAATGCTCATAAATGACTTCCAGGCACTCTTCGGAAGGTCTTTTATTTCAAAAGAAGGTCCTTCCTTGAGGGAGCACTTCTTCGGCCACTTTGCAAGTGCAACCGCTGCCAGCAAAAGTTCTGAAAATCGAGTTCCCGAAAATCTCCGGGTACCCCGCCAACCCCCAGCCACCCGAATCGCAAGTGTCAATTCGGCGGGTTGCCTGCCGGTAGTCCTTCCGAAAATGAGGCGCCAAATCGCCGCAACGGCCATTTTTCATTTCGGCATCGGGACTTCCGACGGCAACTGATTAACTAGCCCGGGGACTAGAGCGGCAGCAAATGCAACGTGCCCTCTTGGCGGGAGCAACTTGACCGCCCCCGTGGGGAAAGGTCAACTCGGGGCCCGGGAAAGTCGCCGAGTCCGACCCCATACACTTCCATGAGTTGGGGGTTTTGGCCTTCCCGGCCCAAGGCTCGCCTTATTTCGGCCTGCACTTTCGGAAAAGGGTGCATTCCTTTTGGTTAATGATTTCACCAGCCCGGGTCTTAGCCTCTGCCCCGACGGCTAAGTCTTTTGGTTAATGATTTCCTGCGGCTGGGACTACCCTTTCCCCCGCCCTGCAGGCACCCGGGTCGGGAGGCCGTCGGGGGCACTTTCCGGGGCAAATCCGGACCCTTACGCAAGGGAGAGTGCGCCCCCCGCCTCGGCCGGGGGTCAGGCTGCCGCCTATTAAGCCCGACAGAAAACCCGAAAAATGGACGAAAATGGGAAAAAATCCCCATCCGAAAAAGGCTTAAAAGTCGGTTGGGCGGCAGCTAGGGTCGGTCTCTGCAGACCTGGAGGCTCGGGTGGACTCTTGGAATAAACGTCCAAGTCCCGACTTGCCACCTCCTACTACTGTGCAGATACCCCGCCAACCCCCAGCCACCCGAATGACAAGCGTCCGATCAGCGGGACGAATTTGACAACTCTGGCCGGACCTCTGGAACTCCATCCCGGGTAACCGGGGCAAATTTTTCCGCTTGATCGCCCTTCCACTGGTTAACCATTTGCCCTTTCGGACTTAGTCTCTGGACATTATTCGACGGATTTTCTGGTTAACCATTTGCCCTTTCGGACTTAGTCTCTGGGCATTATTTTCGACTTTTTGGTTAATGATTTCACACTTTTTACTTACTTTTGCGCTTTTTGGTTAATGATTACTCTGCTTACTGGTTAATTATTTGCCCTTTCGGACTTAGTCTCTGGACATTATTTTCGAGTTTTTGGTTAATGATTTCACACTTTTAACATATTTTTGCGCTTTTTGGTTAATGATTACTCTGCTTACTGGTTAATTATTTGCCCTTTCGGACTTAGTCTCTGGAGATTATTTTCGAGTTTTTGGTTAATGATTTCACACTTTTTACTTACTTTTGCGATTTTTGGTTAATGATTTCACACTTTTTACTTACTTTTGCGCATTTTGGTTAATGATTACTCTGCTTACTGGTTAACCATTTGCCCTTTCGGACTTAGTCTCTGGACATTATTTTCGAGTTTTTGGTTAATGATTTCACACTTTTTACTTACTTTTGCGATTTTTGGTTAATGATTTCACACTTTTTACTTACTTTTGCGATTTTTGGTTAATGATGACTCTGCTTACTGGTTAATTATTTGTACTTTCGGACTTGGTCTCTGGACATTATTTTCGAGTTTTTGGTTAATGATTTCACACTTTTAACATAATTTTGCGCTTTTTGGTTAATGATTACTCTGCTTACTGGTTAACCATTTGCCCTTTCGGACTTAGTCTCTGCACATTATTTTCGAGTTTTTGGTTAATGATTTCACACTTTTAACTTAATTTTGTGCTTTTTGGTTAATGATTTCATACTTTTTACTTACTTTTGCCCTTTTTGGTTAATGATTACTCTGCTTACTGGTTAACCATTTGCCCTTTCGGACTTAGTCTCTGGAGATTATTTTCGAGTTTTTGGTTAATGATTTCACACTTTAACATATTTTTAAGCTTTTTGGTTAATGATTACTCTGCTTACTGGTTAACCATTTGCCCTTTCGGACTTAGTCTCTGCACATTATTTTCGAGTTTTTGGTTAATGATTTCACACTTTTAACATATTTTTGCGCTTTTTGGTTAATGATTACTCTGCTTACTGGTTAACCATTTGCCCTTTCGGACTTAGTCTCTGCACATTATTTTCGACTTTTTGGTTAATGATTTCACACTTTTAACATATTTTTGCGCTTTTTGGTTAATGATTTCATACTTTTTACTTACTTTTGCGCCTTTTGGTTAATGATTACTCTGCTTACTGGTTAACCATTTGCCCTTTCGGACTTAGTCTCTGGAGATTATTTTCGAGTTTTTGGTTAATGATTTCACACTTTTTACTTACTTTTGCGATTTTTGGTTAATGATTACTCTGCTTACTGGTTAACCATTTGCCCTTTCGGA
Source organism: Heterodontus francisci (assembly GCF_036365525.1). Lineage (NCBI taxonomy): Eukaryota > Metazoa > Chordata > Chondrichthyes > Heterodontiformes > Heterodontidae > Heterodontus > Heterodontus francisci. Next base: position 45,141 of record NW_027140521.1, read on the forward strand.
CTTAGTCTCTGCACATTATTTTCGAGTTTTTGGTTAATGATTTCACACTTTTAACATATTTTTGCGCTTTTTGGTTAATGATTACTCTGCTTACTGGTTAACCATTTGCCCTTTCGGACTTAGTCTCTGCACATTATTTTCGACTTTTTGGTTAATGATTTCACACTTTTAACATATTTTTGCGCTTTTTGGTTAATGATTTCATACTTTTTACTTACTTTTGCGCCTTTTGGTTAATGATTACTCTGCTTACTGGTTAACCATTTGCCCTTTCGGACTTAGTCTCTGGAGATTATTTTCGAGTTTTTGGTTAATGATTTCACACTTTTTACTTACTTTTGCGATTTTTGGTTAATGATTACTCTGCTTACTGGTTAACCATTTGCCCTTTTGGACTTAGTCTCTGGACATTATTTTCGGGTTTTTGGTTAATGATTTCACACTTTTTACTTACTTTTGCGATTTTTGGTTAATGATGACTCTGCTTACTGGTTAACCATTTGCCCTTTCGCACTTAGTCTCTGGAGATTATTTTCGACTTTTTGGTTAATGATTTCACACTTTTAACTTAATTTTGTGCTTTTTGGTTAATGATTTCATACTTTTTACTTACTTTTGCCCTTTTTGGTTAATGATTACTCTGCTTACTGGTTAACCATTTGCCCTTTCGGACTTGGTCTCTGGACATTATTTTCGAGTTTTTGGTTAATGATTTCACACTTTTTACTTACTTTTGCGATTTTTGGTTAATGATTTCACACTTCTTACTTACTTTTGCGATTTTTGGTTAATGATTACTCTGCTTACTGGTTAACCATTTGCCCTTTCGGACTTAGTCTCTGGACATTATTTTCGAGTTTTTGGTTAATGATTTCACACTTTTTACTTACTTTTGCGATTTTTGGTTAATGATTTCACACTTTTTACTTACTTTTGCGATTTTTGGTTAATGATGACTCTGCTTACTGGTTAATTATTTGTACTTTCGGACTTGGTCTCTGGACATTATTTTCGACTTTTTGGTTAATGATTTCACACTTTTAACATAATTTTGCGCTTTTTGGTTAATGATTACTCTGCTTGCTTGTTACTGATTTCCCCTTTCGGACTTGATCTCTGGCCGTTCTTTTCGACCTTTTTGGATCAGGTTTCCACACTCTGAAATTATTTTGGGCTCACTGATTAGGCGAGATCAAGGGGGCATGCCTGGGCACTTTGGGCTCAGTTTGGGAAGGCGGCGTCCGTGTGCTCCTCCGCCCTTCCCGCACTTGCGGCTAGGTTTGCCAAACTGCGCTGACCCGCAGCCCTGCCTTTTTGCCCACGGCACACGGAACGACTCAAGTCTGGCTCCGTTCCAGGCCGTTGCCTCCGGCTGCCCGCCGTCCGGCCGGCCTGGGACGTACCCCGGCTGACGGCGCCGGAGGCCCTCTAGCAGCCACCGGTGCCGCGGGCCAATGGGTCCGGGCGTTCCGGAGCTATCGGTGGGGAAGTGCTCTCCCCTTTTCCTGACGCCGTTCGCCCGAGCAGAGGTGCAGCCTGACGGGACTGCTGTCGCCTTCCGCGGCGCACCGGCCCCTTTCACCTGCCGTCGACCGCGCGGAGCTCGGACCTCCCTCCCCGAAGTTATGGCCCCGGCGCCGGAGGGTGCCCGGGGCCGGGCATTCAGCGGGGTGAGTCTTAACCTTCCCGGTCAGCCTGCGGGGTCGGTGCGCCGGCACTCGACGCCGGAGGGTCCCCTCTTTCCGTAGAGCCCCGCCCGGTGCCGATCGGCCGGCGGATTGCGGAGCGAACCGCGCCTGACCGACGGGCCTCGGAAACCCGTTGCAGTCGACGGGGGGGAACCGGACAGCGGGACGAGGTGCCGATTCCACCCGCAGATTCGATCCCGAAATCCCGCGGGATTCGGCGGTCCGACCCGACAGATTCAAACGTCGCCCGGGCGGCCCCCAGCGGTCGGGCCGGCCTGGTTCCGCCACCGCCCGATGCCCCTCGCCCCCGGCTACCGCCGGCCGCGCAGACCGAGCGAATGCGGCCGGACGTCCGGCGGCAATCGGCCGGAAAGCGGTATGGCCATTTCCTACTGTCCCTCGGACGGGCAGAGGGGCGGCGCCGGGGCACTCGCGGACCAGGCCGCGCCCCTCCGAGCCCTACCGCCTGCCGTCGACCGCGCGGGGATCGGACCTCCCTCCCCGAAGTTATGGCCCCGGAGCCGGAGGGTAGCCGGGGCCGGGCATTCAGCGGGGTGAGTCTTCACCTTCCCGGTCAGCCTGCGGGGTCGGTGCGCCGGCACTCGACGCGGGAGGGTCCCCTCTTTCCGTAGAGCCCCGCCCGGTGCCGATCGGCCGGCGGATTGCGGAGCG
>NW_027140521.1:60000-61182 GCF_036365525.1 Heterodontus francisci
CAACTTGACCGCCCCCGTGGGGAAAGGTCAACTCGGGGCCCGGGAAAGTCGCCGAGTCCGACCCCATACACTTCCATGAGTTGGGGGTTTTGGCCTTCCCGGCCCAAGGCTCGCCTTATTTCGGCCTGCACTTTCGGAAAAGGGTGCATTCCTTTTGGTTAATGATTTCACCAGCCCGGGTCTTAGCCTCTGCCCCGACGGCTAAGTCTTTTGGTTAATGATTTCCTGCGGCTGGGACTACCCTTTCCCCCGCCCTGCAGGCACCCGGGTCGGGAGGCCGTCGGGGGCACTTTCCGGGGCAAATCCGGACCCTTACGCAAGGGAGAGTGCGCCCCCCGCCTCGGCCGGGGGTCAGGCTGCCGCCTATTAAGCCCGACAGAAAACCCGAAAAATGGACGAAAATGGGAAAAAATCCCCATCCGAAAAAGGCTTAAAAGTCGGTTGGGCGGCAGCTAGGGTCGGTCTCTGCAGACCTGGAGGCTCGGGTGGACTCTTGGAATAAACGTCCAAGTCCCGACTTGCCACCTCCTACTACTGTGCAGATACCCCGCCAACCCCCAGCCACCCGAATGACAAGCGTCCGATCAGCGGGACGAATTTGACAACTCTGGCCGGACCTCTGGAACTCCATCCCGGGTAACCGGGGCAAATTTTTCCGCTTGATCGCCCTTCCACTGGTTAACCATTTGCCCTTTCGGACTTAGTCTCTGGACATTATTCGACGGATTTTCTGGTTAACCATTTGCCCTTTCGGACTTAGTCTCTGGGCATTATTTTCGACTTTTTGGTTAATGATTTCACACTTTTTACTTACTTTTGCGCTTTTTGGTTAATGATTACTCTGCTTACTGGTTAATTATTTGCCCTTTCGGACTTAGTCTCTGGACATTATTTTCGAGTTTTTGGTTAATGATTTCACACTTTTAACATATTTTTGCGCTTTTTGGTTAATGATTACTCTGCTTACTGGTTAATTATTTGCCCTTTCGGACTTAGTCTCTGGAGATTATTTTCGAGTTTTTGGTTAATGATTTCACACTTTTTACTTACTTTTGCGATTTTTGGTTAATGATTTCACACTTTTTACTTACTTTTGCGCATTTTGGTTAATGATTACTCTGCTTACTGGTTAACCATTTGCCCTTTCGGACTTAGTCTCTGGACATTATTTTCGAGTTTTTG
>NW_027140522.1:0-40820 GCF_036365525.1 Heterodontus francisci
TCCCCCCTTCACCCCCCCTCTTCCCCCCCCTCTTCCCCCCCCTCTTCCCCCCCTCTTCCCCCCCTCTTCCCCCCCCCTCTTCCCCCCCCTCTTCCCCCCCCTCTTCCCCCCCCCCTTCACCCCCCCTCTTCCCCCTCCTCTTCCCCCCCCTTCTTCCCTCCCCCCTTCCCCCCCCCTTCCCCCCTTCTTCCTGCCCCCCTGGGCTTTTGTTCCTGTTCATGATCCAGTCACCCCAGCTGGAAAATGTGTGGATATTGAATACGCACAGAGGATTGATTGTCTGTTGTGGTTGAACAGCCTGATAACACCCTGAATGTATTGACTTTGAACTGGGTGTTGCAGTAGCCAGCTGGGCAACTTCCCCCCCCACCCCCCCAGCTAGGACAGTGACGCTTGTTCCCCCACAGGATAGGACAGTGACAGAGACTGTACCGCCTTCCCCCGGGCTGCCCCCCAGTTGTGTCTGTTGCCAGCTGAAATTGGTTTAGCAGAAGTCATTCAGCCTGCATTGATCACTGTTTGCACCTTTTCAGTGGTGTTTGTTTCCTTCTGATAGTAGGGCAGGACCCTCTGATCATGGGCCCATTTGTGAACGGTAGAAGTCGAGGTCAGCTGCATGGCAGTCTATCTGCCATTGTCGATTTTGTCTTGAGAGCTTAGGAAGCGCCTTAGAATGCCAGCTGTAGTTTATATATTATATTTTGTATGTGGTGCTGATTGAACGAGGAGAATGTTAAATTACTTATTTATATGGTTTTCTGATTCCAAAAAAACATTCTCTCTGTAGAAACTCCTTTTTGGTCGACCCCCTGGCTCATGGTGTCTTGAGATGTACAGCAACAAGGAACCATCATCGCTGGGCATGACACAAGGTAATCAAAGATACAGTGCCTTTGTGGAATTGTTTTCTTCCTGTGGGTTGACGGGAATTTCTCGCTGTAGGTGGAGGTTGAAGTAGTTTCACAGAATGAGGGGCCTGGTCTGCCTTCAGCTGAATACATTCTCCTGTATTTCTTCAAAATAGTGTTGGCTCCCTGATGCCAGGGTAAAAGACATAAATATTCTTCAGGGGACAAGAGTGAGTCAGAAGTTGTGGTACACATAGGTACCAGCGACATAGAGAGGGCAGGTATTGAGGTCTTGTGGTCAGATTTTCAGGAGTTATGGACAAAGTTTAAAATGTAAGACCTCAAAGGTAATAATCTCTGGATTATTCCCCATGCCACACGCCAACGAGTGTAGAAATAGGAAGATAGGATCAATGTGTGAGGCATGGTGAAGGAGGGAGGGCTTCAGATTCTCTCAGCATTGGTCCAGTTCTTGGGCAGGAAGCACCTATTCAAAAAGGATGGGTTGCACCTCAACAGGATTGGGACCAATGTCCTTGCTGCGAGATTCACTAGTGTGGTTGAGGAGGGGCACCAGCATATCGAAATGGAAAAGAGGAATAAGGTGCATGAAGCAGTGAGAGTGTTGGATAATACTAGAGAAGGAAGTATTACCAGGTTATTCAGGAGCAGACTAAGAAGGACTATGAGGAATACAAAGATAGATTTACATTGCATGTACGTAAATGCAAAAAATGTGGTGAATAATATCCAAACATACGAATTAGGAGCAGGAGTAGGCCACTCGGCCCTTCGAGCCTGCTTTACCATTCAATAAGATTATGGCTGATCTGATTGTAACCTTACCTCCACATTCCAGCCTACCCCCAATAACCTTTCACCCCCTTGCTTATCAAGAATCTATCTACCTCTGCCTTAAAAATATTCAAAGACTCTGCTTCCACTGCCTTTTGAGGAAAAGAGTTCCAAAGACTCACGACCCTCAGAAAAAATTTCTCTTCATCTCTGTCTTAAATCGGTGACCCATTTTTTTTAAACAGTGACCCCAAGTTCTAGATTCTCCTACAAGAGGAACCATCCTTTCCACATCCACCCTGTCAAGACACTTCGGGATTTTATATGTTTTAATCAAGTCACCTCTTACTCTTCTAAACTCCAGCGGATACAAGCCGAGCCTGTCCAACCTTTCCTCATAAGAGAACCAGCCCATTCCAGCTACTGGTCTAGGTTGGTCAGCTACAAGTGCAGATAGCCGTGTGGGAATATGATGTATTGGCAATAAGGAAATGTGGCTTAATACTCGTGGATACAGTGTTCAGAAAAGATATGGAAGGAAGAAAGGGTCGTGGGGTGGCAGGACAGATTAGGGAAGACATTGTGGTTTGGAAAGAGCGATGTCGTTTAGGGGGGCAAGGACAGAGGCCATTTGATTCGAGTTGAGAAGTAAGAAGGGTATGATTAATCGACTGGGGTTGTTCTATCGGCCTCCAAATAGTGAGAGAGAAGGGAATCTGCAGGGGAATCAGATGGGGCAGAAAGATAGAGTGGTGATAGTGGGGGACTTTAGTTACCAAATATCGATTGGAATAATGGCAGAGTAAAGGGAAAAGAGGGGGATGAATTTCTGAAATGTGTTCAAGTGAATTTCCTTGACTAGTTATTCTCGGTCCATCTATGAAGGAGACGTTAATGGATCTAGTGCTGGGAAATGAGATGGGCAAAATGGATCAAGTATCTGTGGGAGAACACTTGGCTAAAAATGATTATCGTTTTATATGGTTTAGATTTGTAATAGAAAAGAACAAGGAACATTCAAAAGTAGAATTTGGAAGAGGGTTAACTTCAATGGGATGAGCTGAGTTCTAGCCAGGGTAAAATGGAACCAAATTTGACAGGAAAAACTGTAAAGTAACAATGGGTGATCTTCAAAGAGGAGATATTTCAGATATCAGGACCAGAACCTCAATAATATAAAAGCAAAATACTGCAGATGCTGGAAATCTGAAATACAAACAAGAAATGCTGGAAATACTCAGCAGGTCTAGCAGCATCTGTGGAGATAGAAGCAGAGTTAATGTTTCAGGTCAGTGACCCTTCTTCAGAACATTCACATTTATTGCATGATAGGCAGTCTAATGTCAGCATCCTCTCCTAAGCCAACATTCCCAGCATTGAGGTGCTAATCACCCAAAACCAGCTTCGCTGTGCAGGCCACGTCACTCGCATGCCTGACACCAGGCTCCCGAAGCAACTGCTATACACAGAGCTTTGCTGCGGCAAAAGACTCCCAGGAGCACAGAGGAAATGCTTTAGGGACGTTCTCAAATCATCCCTGAAGAAATCCAACATACCCACCGACTCATGGAAGTCCCTGTCCCTCGACTGCTCAAAGTGGAGAAGGTGCATTCGGGACGGTACTAAGGTCCTTGTGAAATTTCAATGGGAGCTCATGGAGGCCAAGTCCAGGCAGTGGAAAGAGCGCACAGCTCCCCAAGTAACTTGCCTATCCAAGTCTTCAAACACCACCTGTCCTACATGTCATAGTCTGTGGTTCATCTTTAGCCGTGTTAGAACTCACTGAACTAGAATGGAAGCAAGTCATCTCCAGACCCAAAGGACTGCCGAAGAAGAAGGAAGATTTCGGGTGCAGGTTATGTATATTGCAACAAGAGGGAAAGGCAGGGGAGCCAAAGCCAGGGCTCTTTGGTTGATGAGGGAGATAGAGAATATGATGAAACAGAGAGTGTGTGTTGCTTATCGGGTGAATTCAGCAGGCAAGAACCAGGCCAAATACAATAACTTGAGGGGGTAAATTAAGAGGAAAATAAGACTAGCAAAGAGAGAATCTGAAAATGGATTGGCAGTTTACATTGGTATGTAAATAGCAAGCGGGTCGTAAGAGGTGGGATGGTTCCTGTTAGGGGCCAAGAGGATGATGGATGTTTAGAGGAATGAAACTGGACGGACTACCTGGCATTGACCTAGGCACCGGAAATGACAACTGCACGCACAGCCCTGTCGACTCTTCAAACTCCTCCTTACTAACATCTGGGGACTTGTGCCAACAGTGAGACAGCTGTCCCGTAGACTAGTCAAGCAACAGCCTGACATAGTCATACTCATAGAATCATACCTTACAGACAATGTCCCAGACACTATCATCAAGATCCCTGGCTATGTCTTGTCCCACCGACAGGACAGAACCACCAGAGGTGGCGGCACAGTGATATACAGTTGGAAGGGAGTTGCCCTGGGAGTCCTCAACACTGTCACTGGACCCCATGATGTTTCATGGCATCAGGTCAAACATGGGCACAGAAACCTCCTCCTGATTACCACCTACTGTACCCCCTCAGCTGATGCATCAGTACTTCATGTTGAACACCACTTGGAAGAAGCACTGAGGGTGGCAAGGGCACAGAATGTATTCTGGGTGGGGGACTTCATTGTCCATCTCCAAGAGTGGCTCGGTAGCACTTCTCCTGACTGAGCTGGCTGAGTCCTAAAGAACACAGCTGCTAGACTTGGTCTGCGGTAGGTGGTGAGGGAACCATCAAGAGGGAAAAACCTACTTGACCTTGTTCTCGCCAATCTACCTGTTGCAGATGCATCTGTCCATGACAGTATTGGTAGGAGTGACCACCACATGGACCTTTTGAGATGGAGTCCTGTCTCCACATTGAGGTACATTTGTGTTGTGTGGCACTACCACCGTGTAAACAGATCTAGCAACTCAAAACTGGGCATCCATAAGGCGCTGTGAGCCATCAGCAGCAGCAGAATTGTACTCAACCACAATCTGTGACCCGTGACCCGGCGTATACCCAACTCTGCCATTACTATCAAGTCGCGGGAGCCTACCCTGGTTCAATGACAAGGGCAGGAGGGCCTACCAGGAGCAGCACCAGGCATACTTAAAATTAAGATGTCATCCTGGTGAAGTTACAACACAGGACTACATGCATGTCAAATAGCAGAAGCAGCATGCGATAGAGCTAAGCAATCCCACAACCAATGGATCAGATCTAAGCTCTGCAGTACTGCCACATCCAGTCATGAATGGTAGTGGGCAATTAAACAACTAACCGGAGGAGGAGGTTCTCCAAATATCTCCAAACACAATGATGGGGCAGCCCAGCACATCAGTGCAAAAGACAAGGCTGAAGCACGAGCAACTCAGAAGTGCCGAGTGGATGATCCATCTCTGCCTCCTTCTGAATTCCCCAGCATTACAGATGCCAGTTTTCAGCCAAATTGCTTCACTCCACATGATATCAAGAATGGCTGAAGGCACTGGATGCTGCAAAGACAATGGGCCCTGACAGCATTCCGGCAATAGTACTGAAGACTTGTGCTTCAGAACTGGTCGCGCCCCTCGTCAAGTTGTTCCAGTACACCTACAACCCTGGCATCTACCCGACAATGTGGAAAATTGCACAGTTATGTCCTGTACACGAAAAGCAGGGCAAATCCAACCCGGCCAATTACCATCCTATCAGTCTACTCTCGATCATCAGCAAAGTGACAGTGTGATCAAGTGGCACTCAGCAATAACCTGTTCACTGATGCTCAGTTTGTTTTCCGCCAGGGCCACTCAGCTCCTGACCTCATTACAGCCGTGGTCCAAACATGGACAAAAGAGCCGAACTCAAAATGTGAAGTGAGAGTGACTGCCCTTGACAACAAGGCAACATTTGACTGAGTATGGCATCAAGGAGCCCTAGCAAAACTGGGGTCAATGGGAATCAGGGAAAACTCTCCACTCGTTGGAGTCATACCTAGCAGAAAGGAAGATGGTTGTGGTTGTTGGAGGTCGATCATGTCAGTCCCAGGAAATAACTGCAGGAGTTCATTGGCCCAACTATCTTCAGCTGCAGCATCAATGACCTTACCTCTATCATAAGGTCTCATGTGGGGATGTTTGTTGATGATTGCACAATGTTCAGCACCATTCGCGATGACTCAGATACTGAAGCAGTCCGTGTCCATATGCGGCAAGACCTAGACAACATTCAGACTTGGGCTGATAAGTGGCTGGCAGTTCTGCAGTGAATAACTCACCTTTTGACTCCCTAATGCCTGTCCACCATCTACAAGGCACAAGTCGGGAGTGTGATGGAATACTCTCCACTTGCCTGGATGAGTGCAGCTCCAACAACACTGAAGAAGCACGACACCATTCAGGACAAAGCAGCCCGCTTGATTGGCACCCCATTGACAACCTTCAACATTCACTCCCTCCACCACTGACGCTCAGTGGCAGCAGTGTATACCATCTACAAGATGCACTGCAGCAACTCACTGAGTCTCCTTAGACAGAACCTTCCAAACCCATGACCTCTAACACCTAGAGGACAAAGGTAGCAAATACATGGGAACACCACCATATGCGAGTTCCCCTCCAAGCCACACACCATCCTGACTTGGAACTATATTGCCGTTCCTGTCGCTGGATCAAAATCCTGGAACTCCCTCCCTAACAGCACTTTGGGCATACCCCGCACCACATGGACTGCAGCGGTTCAAGAAGACAGCTCACCACCACCTTCTCATGGGTAATTAAGGATGGGCCAGCGAAAATCTATATCGCGTTCCTTCATTGTCGCTGGGTTAAAATCCTGGAACTCCCTTCCGAACAGCAGTCTGGGTGTCCCTACGCCACATGGACTGCGGAGGTTGAAGAAGGTGGCTCTTTTTGAGGGTAATTAGGGATGGACAATAAATGCTGGCCCAACCAGCGACGCCTACATCCTTTGAAAGCATAAAAAGAAAGTGCAGAGCAAGGCTGGAGTACTTAATGAGTACTTTTATATTAGTGTTTACTCCGGAAGAGGATGCTGACAAAATATTGGTGGACGTGGGGATGGGTGGGGTGAAAGTTAATAGGCAGGATGCACTTGAAAGTGGATAAGTGGCTTGGTCCGGATGACTTGCATTCCAAGTTGCTAAGGAAAGTATGAGTAGAGATAGCGGAAGGGCTTGCCATAATCTTCCAATATTTTCTACATATGGGGAGGTGCCAGAGGATTGAAGAGTGGCAAATATGATGCGCTTGTTCAAGGAAAGGTGTAAGGACAGTTCTCGCCACTACAGGCCAGTCAATGGTGGGTAAGGTTTTAGAAACAATAATCAGGAAAAATCAACAGGCACTTGGAGAGGTTTGAGTTAATTAGGGAGAGCCAGCATAAATTTGTAAAAGGCAGATTGTATTTGTAATTGAAGTTTTTGATGAAGTGACAGGGAAGTTTGTTGAAGGGAATACAGTGGATGTTGTCTAAATGGATTTTAAGAAAGCATTTGACCAAGTAACAGGTAAAAGGATGGTTAACAAAATTGAGGCTCATGGGATAGGAGGGTCAGTGTCAGCTTGGATAAAAAATTGGCTTAAGGATAGAAAACAGCAAATTGTGGTAAATGGTTATTTTCCGGACTGGAGGTTGGTTAACAGTGGGGTTCCCCAAGAGTCAGTGCTGGGACCACTGTTCGTAATGCATTTATATACATTAAAAAAACAGTAACATTTCAAAATGTGCCATTGATACCAAGTTTGGAGGAGTGGGAAACCTTGTGGTTGATAGGAACAGCCTGCAACAGGACACAGATAGGCTAGCAGAGTGGGAAGACAAGCAGTAGATGGAATTTAATACAGCTATGTGTGAGGTGATGCATTTTGAAAGAAGGGATGAGGAGAGGCAATTCGACTTAATGGCACAGTTCTAAAGCGTGTGCAGGGACAGAGGGACTTGGGGTTCATGTGCATAGATCTTTGAAGATGGCAGGACATATTGAGAGGGTAATTAGCTAGGCAAATGGGATTTTGGGCTTCTGAAATAGAGGTATTGAGTACAAAACAGGGAAGTTATGCTGAACCTCTATAAAGCTCTGGTTAGGCTGTAACGAGAGTATTGTGTGCATTCTGGTCATACTTTAGGAAGGATATGAGGATCCTTGAGAGAGGGCGCAGAGGAGATTTACCAGAATGGTTCCAGGGATAGGGAATTTAGCCATGAGGTTAGGTTGGAGAAGTTGGGGTTGTTATCCTTGGAAGCAAGGGAGGTTGAGGGGAGATTTGATAGAGGTGTACATGATTATGACAGGTTTAGATAGATAGACAAAGAAAAACTGTTCCCATGACCTAAAGGTACAAGGACTAGGGGACACAGATTTAAGATTTTGGGCAAGAGATGCCGGGGGATGTGAGGAAGAACTTTTTTACGCAGTGCGTGGTAATGACTTGGAGAGTGGTGGAAGTGGAGATGAATGATTTCAACAGGGAATTGGATAGGCATTTGGAAATAAACTTGCAGGGCTATGGGGCTAGTGTGGGGGGATGGGTCTGACTGGATTGCTCTACAATGAGCTGGCATGGACTGGAGAGGCTGAATGGCCGCCACCTGTGCCGTCATGACTCTGACTCATTGATTCTCGTATCATGGGATCTTTGACGTGGAGGAGAGGTACACGGGGCCTCTGTTTAACAACTCATCTGAAAGCTGGCACCTTCAACAGTGCAGCATCCTTGGAGTACTATACTGATTGTCATCCTCAGTTATGTGCTCAAGTCTGCAGAGTGAGACTTGAATCTGGATAAGGAATTGGATGGTGTCCTTGACATGGTGCCCAGCAGCGTCAGCTCCTTTGGGCAGAGGAACTTAGAAACAATGTAATTGTTGAGATGGAGGCAGGTGGAAATGGCGACTGCTGGGGGTGATGGCTGTGACTTGTGTACATCTGGTTTAAGAATGGTACTGACCTTGACACACTGCTTTCCTTTCTCATAGACATTGGAGGGAAACTAGGAAGAGGCACGTGCGCTGTGGGATTGTGTGCTATGGAAAATCTCTGCTGTGACAGCAGTTGGTGAGCTGCAGTAATGGATGATCTTGCTCAAGTGATGAAGGTAAGAGGACAGTATGGGAGCTGGGACCATTCAGTGGGCCGAGGCTTTTCTTGGGGCTGCCGTTTACTTGGTAATGTAGATAGTAATGTGAAACTTGTGTCTGAAGCTATCTAGATGAATTTTTATGTGTTAAACATGAGATGTGCAGTTATTTGTTCCATAGAGAGTGTGGCAGTTGATTAACATTTCTGAAATAAATTCTCATTGTCACACTCATACAAATTAGCAAAGCAAAGTTCACCCTCTGACACAGATCGGGGAATAAATGCCCCAGCTGGTGTGGTACTGAGCCAAGCAAACCCAGAACTTGCCCAGTCTGTGTGGAATTAAATGGTTTCAGTGGCCACTGCGGACCTGCAGTTGGCTTCAGTGCCCTAGGAGCCTTTTTAAAGGCTGAAAATCATTGTAAACAAATTGCCAGCCTTTGCAAAGTGTGTACAGGGTGGGGCTTGGATGTGAGGAGAATTGTGGAGAGCAACGCCAAATGGAATGTAAAGCCACATGGAAGCTCAAAATGGAGCGTGTGAACAAGTGGTGGAGTGGAACTGACCTGACTCGGACTACTGCCTGGTTAGGTGGATGTGTAATGGGGAGGTAAGAAGGATTGTCCTGTTTGGTGCTCAAAGGCAGTGGTGAATCCAGTGTGGGGTTGTGGGGATTTATGATCACCTTCCAAATGTTTTGGGGCGCATGGAGGACACCACATCTGGCCCACTTGTGCATTTCCTTCACAGACTGATGAAATGTCGTAAGGCAGCTCTGGCTGAATCAGACATAGTGCAAGCAGGGCCGTCTCAAGACCCCAGAAATGCAGAATTCCCTCAAAGCCAAGATGCCGATTAGTCAGCCATCATACTGCACCCACTGGGGCAATGTCCTAGCATGAGCATCGTTAGATGACATGCATCATTCAGGCTGAGTAACAGGAAGAAACAACATCTTGTGCCAGGATAGATACTTTATTTCACTTAGTCCAGAGTGTTTCTTTCAGAAGGGTCTGAAGGGAGCAGTGACTGGAGGATGGGCATGTGTGGTAGAATAGGTGAGAATGGATGGCATGTTGTTTCCGAAGGCACTGTATCATGACTGATTTTGCTGGGAGTGTATCATGCATTTAATTGAAAGTGCTCTCTATGACTTGCACATCGGTCTTCCTGCTCCAAGTCTCAGAGAACATAGAACATAGAACAGCACAGTACAGGCCCTTCAGCCCACGATGTTGTGCCGACCCTTTAACCTACTCTAAGATCTCCTTCATTATTTTCCTGGCCCTCATCGTCTGCCACTGACCCATTCATCACCTACTGCTGTTTGCTCACTCTTGCAGTGTGCAGTAGCTGGAGCTGATTTTGGAGACACATACTGGACCATACAGTAGGACTATCCCGTTCTTCTCCCCTGCCTTGAGTATTTGTTTAATCGGTTGGATAGTCTGTTCAGTACTAACTTGAGATGAGGGCCTGCTTCACTGTATTCGTGTCCAGCTAATGTTCTGGATTTTTTGGGGGCAGGTGGCCTTAAACAGTGCTAAAGTGGCAGCCCTCTCAGAGCCATCTGTCCAATCTCCCTATTTTTTTCCATCCATCCCAGCATGGCATGCTTTAAAAATGAAGACATTGCAGTAGCTCCCAGCATGTTGGGCAGTGCCTGGTATAGTGATGTTGCAATCCTCTTGTTGCTAATAAAATGAAAGCTCTTTTAGTTCATGTCAGATATGGGGTTGGTGTGAAGGGATTGGGTGACCACATGGTTTCGCACACTAAGAAGGGCTGCTATTCAGTAGAAGTTCTGTACCCACTTCAAGCTGAGGTATCCTTGCCCCAAGTCATGCCCTTGATAATGTCAGTGGACAACGAGCCAGCTAACTGACGTACATGCTGCTACTGATGGTTTAGAAAGCCCAGTGTGTAAAAGTTAATTATTACTTGTTGATAGGATGTGGATGTTGTTGGCGAGGCCAGCATTTATTGTCCATCCCTAATTGCTCTTCAGAAGGTGGTGGGCCAGCGCCTTGAACTGCTGCAGTCCATGTGGTATAAGTACACCCACAGTGCTATTAGAGGAGAGTTCCAGGATTTTGACTCGGGGACAATGAAGGCCTTTGTTGTATCCAGTGTTGGGTCGATGCTGGGTGGTCTGTCTGGTTGTATTCTCATTAGACTTTTCGTAGTGATTTGATGATGAGTGGCTTGCTTGGTCATTTCAGAGGTATCTAAGAATCAACCACATTTCTCTGCGCTTGGTGTCGCATATAGGCCAGATTTGCTAAGCATGGTAGATTTACTTCCCTAAAGGCCATTTGTGACCAGATGGATTTTTTTGACAATTTGGTAGGTTCACACACTGATGTTCTGATGAAGGTTCACTGACCTGAAACGTTAATTCTGCTTCTGTCTCCACAGATGCTGCCAGACCTGCTGAGTATTTCCAGCATTTCTTGTTCTTATTTCAGATTTCCAGCATCTGCAGTATTTTGCTTTCATATTAGCTCAGATTTAAAATATGGGCAAATGTTTTTTTTTTATTCATTCATGGGGTGTGGACATCGCTAGCTAGGCCAGCATTTGTTGCCCATCCCTAATTGCCCTTGAGGAGGTGGTGGTGAGCTGCCTTCTTGAACCGCTGCAGTCCATGGGAGGTAGGTGCACCCACAGTGCTGTTAGGAAGGGAGTTCCAGGATTTTGACCCAGCGACAGTGAAGGAACAGCGACATAGTTCCAAGTCAGGATGGTATGTGGCTTGGCGGGGAACTTGGTGGTGTTCCCAACCATTTGCTGCCCTTGTCCTTCTAGGTGATGGAGGCCGGGGGTTTGGAAGGTGCTGTCTAAGGTGCATTGCTGCAGTGCATCTTGTAGATGGTACACACTGCTGCCACTGTGCATTGGTGGTGGAGCGAGTGAATGTTTGTGGATGGGGTGACAATCAAGCGGGCTGCTTTGTCCTGGATGGTGTCGAGCTTCTTGAGTGTTGTTGGAGCTGCACCCAAGTGGAGAGGTGAGTGGAGAATATTCCATCACACTCCTGACTTGTGACTTGTAGATGGTGGACAGGCTTTGGGGAGTCAGGAGGTGAGTTACTCGCCGCAGGATTCCTAGCCTCTGACCTGCTCTTCTAGCCATGGTATTTATATGGCTACTCCAGTTCAGTTTCCCTAGGATGTTGATAGTGGGGGATTCAGTGATGGTACTGCCATTGAATCTCCAGGGGAGATGGTTAGATTCTCTCTTGTTGGAGACGGTCATTGCCTGGCACTTGTGTGGTGCAAATGTTACTTGCCACTTATCAGCTCAAGCCTGGATATTGTTCAGGTCTTGCTGCATTTCTGTACTGACTGTTTCAGTATCTGAGGAGTCACGAATGGTGCTGAACATTGTGCAATCATCAGTTAACATCCCCACTTCTGACCTTATGATTGAAGGAAGGTCATTGATGAAGCAGCTGAAGATGGTTGAGCCTAGGGCACTACCCTGAGGAACTCCTGCAGTGATGTCCTGGAGCTGAGTTGATTGACCTCCAACAACCACAACCATCTTTCTTTGCGCTGGGTATGACTCCAACCAGCGGAGAGTTTTCCCCCTGATTCCCATTGACTTCAGTTTTGCTAGGGCTCCTTGATGCCATACTTGGTCAAATGCTGCCTTGATGTCAAGGGCAGTCACTCTCACCTCATCTCTTAAGTTCAGCTCTTTTGTCCATGTTTGAACCAAGGCTGTAATGAGGGCAGGAGCTGAGTGGCCCTGCCAGAACCCAAACTGAGCGTCACTGAACAGGTTATTGCTAAGCAAGTGCCACTTGATAGCTCTGTCAGTGACACCTTCCATCACTTTACTGATGCTCGAGAGTAGACTGATGGGGCAGTAATTGGCTGGGTTGGACTTGTCCTGCTTTTTATGTACAGGACATACCTGGAATATTTTCCACATTGCTGGGTAGATACCAGTATTGTAACTGTACTGGAACAGCTTGGCAAGGGGTGCGGCAAGTTCTGGAGCACAGGTCTTCAGTACTATTGCTGGAATGTTGTCAGGGCCCATAGCCTTTGCAGTATCCAGTGCCTTCAGTCGTTTCTTGATATCACGCGGAGTGAACTGAATTGGCTGTGGTGCTGGGGACTTCAGGAGGAGGCCGAGATGCATCATCAATTCGGCACTTCTGGATGGCCAGGCTACGAGGTTACAGATTGTGGTTGAGTACAATTCTGCTGCTGCTGATGGCCCACAGCGCCTCATGGATGCCTAGTTTTGCATTGCTAGATCTGTTTGAAATCTATCCCATTTGCTAGCGAGTATAGAAATAGGAGAATAGCACGATGAATGCGTGGCTTAAGAGTTGGTGCAGGAGGGAGGGTTTTAGATTCCTGAACCACTGGGACCATTTCTGGGGAAGGTGGGACCTATACAAGTGGGACGGTCT
This sequence comes from Heterodontus francisci, assembly GCF_036365525.1. Lineage (NCBI taxonomy): Eukaryota > Metazoa > Chordata > Chondrichthyes > Heterodontiformes > Heterodontidae > Heterodontus > Heterodontus francisci. The sequence goes on from NW_027140522.1 coordinate 13,162, forward strand.
ACATCTGAACCAGAGGGGGACTAACATCCTTGCTGGCGGGTTTGCTAGTGCTGTTGGGAGGAGTTTAAACTAATTTGGCAGGGGGAGGGGACGCAGACTCCTAGCAGAATAGGGACACAGCTAAGCACAGGAAAGCAAACAAGTCAGAGGGAATACAGTGGAAGTAAGTTTCAAGGGGGTAAGACCAGGATGGAAGGCCTCTACTTTAATGCCAGGAGTATTGCAGGTAAAAGGGATGAGTTAAGGGCAATGATTGACACGTGGAATTGTGATATAGTAGCCATCACGGAGACATGATTGAGGGAGGGGCAGGATTGGCAGCTCAATATCCCGGGATATAGAATCTTCAGGCGAGACAGAGGAGGGGGTAAAAGAGGAGGGGGCATTGCAATATTAGTTAAGGAGTCAGTTACTGCAGTAGGGAGAGATGATATCTTGGAGGGGGCATCAAATGAAGCTTTATGGGTAGAGTTTAGGAATAAAAAAGGGACAGCCACATTGCTAGGTGTTTATTATAGACCCCCAGATAGTCAGCAGGAAATTGAGGAGCAAATATGTGCGCAATTTGCAGAGGTGTGTAAAAATAATAGGGTAATTATATTATGTGATTTCAACTTTCCCAACATTAATTGGGATAGTCATCATGTTAAGGGCTTAGATGGAGTGGAGTTCTTCAAATGTATACAGGAGAACTTTTTAGCCCAATATGTAGAGGATCCAACAAGGGAGGGTGCAATGCTGGACCTAATTCTGGGGAATGAAGCCGGACAGGTGGTTGATGTGTTGGTGGGGGAGCATTTTGGTGATAGTGACCATAACATGGTACAATTTAAGCTTGTTATGGAGAAAGAAATAGACAAGTTGTAAAAAAAGATTTTGAATTGGGGGAGAGCGAATTTTAGTAAAATAAGGCAGGATCTGGCCAAGGTAGACTGGAAAGAGTTACTTGTCAGGAAATCTACAGAAGAGCAGTGGGGGGCATTTAAAAAGGAAATGGGGAGGGTACAGGCCCAACATGTTCCGTCTAGGGTAATAAGTAGGAGCAACAAGCCCAGAGAACCATGGATGACCAGAAACATTCAGGGTACGATGAGAAGGATGAGAGGCTTTTAGCAAATACAAGGAGAGCAAATCAATGGAAGCATTAGTGGAATACAGAAAGTGTAGGATGGAGCTTAAGAAAGCAATTAGGAGAACAAAGAAGGGATATGAGAAAGCTCTGGCTGGTAAAAGTAGGAAAAATCCCAAGATATTCGAGAAGTATATCAATGGGAAGAGGATAACCAGGGAAAGAGTAGGACCCATTAGGGACCAAGGGGGAAATTTGTGGGTGGAGCCAGAGGACGTTGGTAGGGTGTTGAACGAATACTTCACATCTGTCTTCACCCAAGAGAATGAGGATGTAGATGTGGAACTAAGAGAGAGAGACTGTGAGGTTCTTGAGCAAATTGTCATCGGGAGTGACAAGGTATTGGAGGTTTTGGAAGGCTTAAAAGTGGACAAATCTCCAGGTCCGGACGATTTGTGTCCCAGGATGCTGTGGGAGGCGAGGGTGGAGATTGCAGGGGCTCTGACCCTAATTTTTAATTCCTCTCTGGCCACAGGGGAGGTGCCAGAGGACTGGAGAACAGCTAATGTGGTCCCACTATTTAAGAAAGGTTGTAGAGATAAGCCAGGGAACTACAGACCAGTGATTCTCACGTCAGTGGTAGGGATACTATTGGAGAAAATTCTGAAGGAGAGAATCTATCTCCACCTGGAGAGGCAAAATTTGATTAGGAATAGTCAGCACGGCTTTGTCAGAGGGAGGTCATGCCTAACAAATTTGATTGAATTTTTTGAGCATGTGACCAGGTGTGTAGATGAGGGTAGTGCAGTTGATGTAGTTTACATGGATTTCAGCAAAGCCTTTGACAAGGTCCCACATGGGAGACTTATCAAGAAAGCAAATGCACATGGGATACAAGGTAACTTGATAAGGTGGATTCAAAATTGGCTTAGCTGTAGGAGACAGAGAGTGATGACAGACGGCTGTTTTAGTGACTGGAAGACAGTGTCCAGTGGCATACCACAGGGATCTGTGCTGTGTCCCCTATTGTTTGTCATTTCTACAAACGACATAGATGACTACGTGGGGGTACGATCAGTAAGCTCGTGGATGACACAAAGATTGGCCGAGTGGTTGACAGTGAGGTGGAGTGTCTTAGGTTACAGGAAGATATAGACGGGATGGTCAAATGGGCAGAAAAGTGTCAGATGGAATTTAACGCTGAAAAGTGTGAGGTGATACACTTTGGAAGGAATAATGTGACACGGAAGTATTCAATGAATGGCCTGACACTGGGAAGTTCCGAGGAACAAAGGGACCTTGGCGTGTTTGTCCATAGATCTCTGAAGGCAGAAGGGCAGGTTAATAGGGTGGTGAAAACGGCATATGGGACACTTGCCTTTATCAATCGATGCATAGATTACAAAAGCAGGGAGGTCATGTTGGAGTTGTATAGAACTTTGGTAAGGCCACAGCTGGAGTACTGTGTGCAATTCTGGTCGCCACATTATATGAAGGATGTGATTGCACTGGAGGGGGTGCAGAGGCGATTCACCAGGATGTTGCCTGGGATGGAATATTTAAGCTATGAAGAGAGGTTGGATAGGCTTGGGTTGTTTTCTCTGGAGCAGAGAAGACTGAGGGGTGACCTGATCGAGGTGTACAAGATTGAGGGGCATGGACATGGTGGATAGGGAGCAGCTGTTCTACTTGGTTGAAGGGTCAGTTACGAGGGGTCACAAGTTTAAGGTGAGGGGCGGGAGGTTTAAGGGGGACTTGAGGAAGAACTTTTTTATCCAGAGGGTGGTGACGGTCTGGAATGCCCTGCCTGGGAGGGTGGTAGAGGCAGGTTGCCTCACATCCTTTACAAAGTACCTGGATGAGCACTTGGCACGTCATAATATTCAAGGCTATGGGCCAAGTGCTGGCAAATGGGATTAGGTAGACAGGTCTGGTGTTTTAATGCATCGATGCAGGCTCGATGGGCCGAAGGGCCTCTTCTGCACTGTATTATTCTGTGATTCTTTGATTTAGCACATTGGTCGTGCCACACATGATGGAGGGTATCCTCAATGTGATGGCGGGACTTCGTCTCCACAAGGACTGTGTGGTGGTCACTCCTACCAATACTGTCATGGATAGATGTATCTGCGGCAGGCAGATTGGTGAGGACAAGGTCAAGTATGTTTTTCCCTTGTGTTGGTTCTCCCACCAGCTGCTGCAGACCCAGTCTAGCAGTTATGTCCTTTAGTACTTGGCCAGCTCGGTCAGTAGTGGTGCTACTGAGCCACTCTTGGTGATGGACATTGAAGTCCTCCACCCAGAGTACATTTTGCACCCTTGCCACCCTCAGTGCTTCTTCCAAGTGGTGTTCAACATGGAGGAGTACTGATTCATCAGCTGAGGGAGGCCAGTAGGTGGTAATCAGTGGGAGGTTTCCTTGCCCATGTTTGTCCTGATGCCATGAGACTTCATGGGGTCCGGAGTCGATATTGAGGACTCCCAGGGCGACTCCCTGCTGACTGTAAACCACTGTGCTGCCACCTCTGCTGGGTCTGTCCTGCTGGTGGGACAGCACATACCCAGGGATTGTGATGGCAGTGTCTGGGATATTGTGTGTAAGGTATGATTCCGTGAGTATCACTATGTCAGGCTGTTGCTTCACTAGTCTGTGGCCCAGCTCTCCCAACTTTGGCACAAGCCCCCAGAAGTTAGTAAGGAGGAGTTTACAGGGTCAACAGGGCTGGGTTTGCCGTTGTCGTTTCCGGTGCCGAGGTCGATGCCGGGTTGTCTGTCCAATTTCATTCTTTATTGACTTCACAGCGGTTAAATACAACTGAGTGGCTTGCAAGGCTATTTCAGAGGGCATGTAAGAGTTAACCACATTTCTGTGGGTCTGGAATCACATATAGTCCAGACCAGGTAAAGACAGCAGATTTCCTTCCCTAAAGGACATTAATGAACCAGATGGGTTTTTACAACAATCAACAATGGTTTCATGGCCATCATTAGACTAAGTTTTAATTCCAGAATTCAAATTCCACCTTCTGCTGTGGTGGGATTTGAACCCATGTCCCCAGAGCAATACCCTGGGTCTCTTGGTTATTAATCCAGTGACTGCACCACTACGCCACCACCTCCCCTCATTAACCTTTAGTTGATGCAATGCCTTAGATACTGAAGCAGTCTGTGTCTGCATGCAGCAAGACCTGGACGACATTCAGGCTTGGGTTAAGAAGTGGCAAGTAACATTGATGCCGCACAAGTGCCAGGCAATGACCATCTCCGACAAGAGAAAATCTAACCATCTCTCCTTGATATTCAATGGCATTACCATCATTGAATCCCCCACCATCAACATCGCGTGGGTGACAATTGACCAGAAACTTAACCAGACCAGCCACACACACATTGTGGCTACAAGAGCAGGTCAGAGGCTGCAAGTTCTGTGGCAAGTAACTCACCACCTGACTCCCCAAAACCTGTCCACCATCTGCAAGGCAGAAGTCAGGAGTATGATGGAATACTCTGCACTTTCCTGGATGAGTGTAGCTCCAACAACACTGGGGATGCTCAACACCATCCAGGACAAAGCAGCCTGCTTGATCGGCGCCCCATCCACCACCAGCGCACAGTGGCTGCAGTGTGAACCATCCACAGAATACACTGCAGCAGCTCGCCAGGGCTCCTTCAACAGCACCTTCTAAACCCGCAACATTACCACCTCGAAGAACAAAACAGCAGGCACATGGGAACACCACCTCCTGCAGGTTTCCCTCTAAGTCACACAGCATCCTGACTTGGAACAATATCACTGTTCCTTCACTCTCTCTTTGTCAAATTCTTGGAACACTCTTACGGCTCTGTACCTACACCACGGGCTGCAGCGTTTCAAGAAGGTGCCTCATTTCCACCTTCTTGAGGACACTTAGGGATGGATAATAAATGCTGGACTTGCCAGCGATGCTCTCACCCATGAGCAAAAAAAAAACTTAAGCAAACCAAAGTTCGGAGGCAGGATGGAATAGAGGGAATTATTATCAGACCTACTTTCATAACCGAGGACCAGGAGGAGGCCATTTAGTCTCGAGCTTGTTCCACTATTCAGTGAAATCGTGGCTGATTTGTGACCTAACTCCATATACCGACCCTTTGTTCCAAATCCGTTACTACCTACCTTTGGTTAACAATCTTATCAATCTCAGATTTGAAAGTCACAATTGACCGAGCATCAATTGCTGTTTATGGATAGGAGTTCCAAACTTCTACCACCCTTTGCACGTAGAAGTGTTTTGTAATTTCACTCCTGCAAGGTCTGACTCTCCAGTCAGCGGAAATAGTTTCGATCTACCCTCTCTGTTCCCCTTAATTTTTTGAAAACTTCAATTTCATCAACAACCCGAGTTTATGTAATCTCTCCTCATCAGAGTCATTATGGCACAGAAAGAGGCCATTCGGCCCATCGAGTCCATGCCTGCTCTCTCCAGAGCAATCCAGTCAGTCCCATTCCCCAGCTCCTTCCCTGGAGCCTTGCAAGTTTATTTCCTTCAAGTGCCCATCTAATTTTCTTTTGAAGTCATTCATCATCTCCATTTCGACCACCCTTGTCGGCAGTGAGTTCCAGGCCATTACCACTCGCTGCATAAAAAAATTTCTTCCTCTCATCGCCCTCCATCTCTTATCCAGAACCTTAAATCTTTGCTCCCTAGTCCTTGTACCATCAGCTAATGGGAACAGCTTTTCTTTGTCTACTTTATCCAAACCGGTCATAATCTTGTACACCTCTGTCACATCTCTCCTTAATCTCCTTTGCTCTAAGAAGAACAACCCCAGCTTCTCCAACCTAACTTGTAGCTAAAATCCCTTATCCTTGGAACCATTCTGTAAATCTCCTCTGCACCCTCTCAAGGACTCGCTCATCCTTTCTAAAGTGTGGTGATCAGAACTGAAGGCAATACTCTAGTTGTGGTTTAACCAGAGGTTTATAAAGGTTTCAGCATAACGTCCCTCCTTTTGTATTCAGTACCTCTATTTTTGAAGCCCAAGATCCCATATGCTTTGCTAACTACTCTCTCATGTCCTGCCACCTTCAAAGATCTATGCACATGAACCCCCCAGATCTCTCTCTCTCCCTGCACACTCCTTACAACTGTGCCATTTAGTCTATATTGCCTCTACCTATCCCTTCTGCCAAAATGCATCACCTCACACATCTCTATTAAATTCCACCTGCTACTGGTCTGCTCATTCTGCTAGCCTATCTATGTCCTGTTGAAGTCTATTGGCATCATCCTCACTGTTAGCTACACATCCAAGTTTGTATCATTGGCAAATTTTGAAATTTTACTCTGTATTCCATTATCCAAGTCATTTCTGTACATCAAAAAAGCAGTGAAGCCAATACTGGTCCTTGGGGAACCCCACTTGTCTACCATCCTCCAGTCTGAAAAACAACCCTTGACCATGATTCACTGTAATTTAACTCTTGCAGTCCAGGTATTATTCTGATAAATCTACTCTGCTGTCCCTCCAAAGCCAATATATCTTCTGAAGGTGTGGTCTAACTTTTTAAAAATTCTTTCCTGAGATGTGGGCATTGCTGGCAAGGCCAGCATTTGTTGCCCATCCCTAATTGCCATTGACAACTGAGTGGCTTGCTGAGCCATTTCAGAGGGCAGTTAAGAGTCAACCACTTGCTGTGGGTCTGGAGACACATGTAGGCCAGACCAAGTAAGGACGGCAGATTTTCTTCCCTATAGGTCATTAGTGAACCAGATGGGTTTTACAACAATCGATGACAGTTTTGTGGCACCATTACTGAGACGAGCTTTCAATTCCAGATTTTTATTAATTAGGGCTTTGTATACCTGTAACAAATGATCCCTCTAACTTCTGTTTGCTGTGCGTGGCCAGCTTGCTGCAATGTGTTGTCCCTTTAAGATTGAGCGGGCACATGGGCTTGAACAGGACCTGCTTGTTCCTTGCATGGCATGTCCCTGATTGCTGTGCACTTTTGCAGCTTCGAGGTAACATTGCCTTTAACATAACTTCTATCCCTTTGTATTCTAGTCTATATACATAAAGGCCAGCATTGCATTAGCCTTTTTGGTTATGAACATTAGATAAGAAATGGGAGCAGAGGTAGTTGTTACAGCCCATTGAGTCTGCTCCACCATTCTGTAAGATTACGGCTGACATTTGACATAATCTCCACTTTCCTGCCTGATCCCAGATCCCTTGATTCCCCTGTGCCCAAACATCTCTTGATCTCAGTCTTAAATGTTCTTATCGACTAGGCATTCACAGCCCGCTGTGGTTGAGAATTCGCAAGGTTCACGATGCTGTGAGCAATGTTCCCTCAAAGCTGCATGGGTGTGAGGCCAGGAAGCAATTGGGAATGTGCTGCGGAGGGGACAAACAGGTGTGCAGAAAGCAACATTCACTTTAAGGTAAGCACATGTGTGTCAATCTTAAAGGGACCGCACAGTGCAACAAGCTAGCTGCACACAACAAAGATAAGGTAGAGGGACCGTTGCCTCTGTGTAAAGAAATCTTTCCTCATTCAGTCCTAAAGGGCTGCCTGTTATCCTGAGACTCTGCAAACAAGGAAAAAGGTCTCTAAGCATCTACCCTGAGAATGCTGCTAAGAACATTATATGCTTCAATGAGATCACCTCTCATTTTTCCAATGCACGGGGACCATTCTAGAACCTAGGGAATTCTGGAAGATCAAAACCAATCTCTGTAGCCACCTTAGAACCCTAGGATGTAGGCCATTTGGACCAGGGGATTTGTTGGCTTTTACTCCCATTAATTTTCTTTATTAATTACTTTAAGTTCCTCACTCTCATTGGGTCCCCACTATTTCTGGTATGTTCTTTATTTACTTTGAAGACAGATACAGAATATTTGTTTATGTCTCTCGTCTCTGCCATTTCCTTACTCCCCATTATAATTTCTCCTGTCTTAGTCTGTAAGGACCCAACGTTTACTTTGGCTAATCTCTTCCTTTTTACATATTTGCAGAAGCTCTTAGTCAGTTTTTATATTTGTTGCCAGTTTACTCTCAGATTACAGTTTCTCCCTTGATCAATGTCTTGGTCATCCTTTGCTAATTTAAAAACCCTCCCAATCCTTAGGCTTGCTACTCTTTTTGGCAAATGTTATAAGCCTCTTCTTTTTGGTACGATGCTTAACTTCTCTAGTTAGCCTTGGCTGTACTACTTTTCCAGTGGGGTTTTCATTCCTCAAGGGAATATATATTGGTTGAGAGTTATGAATTATTTCTTTAAATGTTTGCTGTTGCTTATCTACCATCATATACTATAAGATTGCTAATTAACCTTGTCTCATTATACAATACTAGAATATCTAAAATAACCTGTTTCCTAGTTGATTCCTGGTATTCTATGAGCTTGTCTTCCAGTCTACTTCTGATAATTTGTTTTGTCCAGTCTATGTGAAGATTAAACTCTCCCTGGATTATTGCATTACCCATATAGGGACAGGTGGGGATGTTTGGTAGGAATATGGGATTAGTGTAGGATTAGTATAAATGGGTGGTTGATGTTCGGCACAGACTCGGTGGGCCGAAGGGCCTGTTTCAGTGCTGTATCTCTAATCTAATCTAATCCTTGTTCCAAGCTCCTCTAATTACCTGATTTATACTCTGCAACATTATGATTACTATTAGGGGGCCTATAAACTGCTCCCACCATTGTTTTCTGCCTCTTGTTATTTCTTACCTCCACCCATACCGATTGGACATGCCGATTTTCTGGGGCACGGGGTGGGGGGGTGCGGTGGGCAGTGCGACGGGGCCTGGGGCGGGAGGGCAGTGGGTCGGGGCCTGGGGCGGGAGGGCAGTGTGACGGGGTGCGCAGCGGGGGGGGGGGGGGGGCGGCAGTGTGACGGGGTATGTGGCATTCCTTTAGGGAAGGAAATCTGCAGTCCTTGCCTGTTCTGGCCTACATGTGACTCCAGACCCACAGCAATGTGGTTAACTCTTACATGCCCTCTGAAATGGCTGAGCAAGTCACTCAGTTGTATCTAACTGCGAGCACTGTGGGTGTACTACCCCACATGGACTGCAGCAGTTCAAGAAGGCAGCTTACCGCCTCCTCAAGGGCAATTAGGGATGGGCAATAAATGCTGTCCTAGTGACGCCCACATCTCATGAATGAATTAAAAAAAAGAATAAAATTAGGTCCCCCCACTTCCATAAACGGATTGAGTGGGTGAAGGAAGCAGGCTGGCAATTGTGGAGCTGTACTCCAGTGGAGAATTTCTCCCTCTTTGTGAAGCTTCTGATCCTAATTAAATCACCTACAGGTAAATGGGCACTGACTCTTCCTTGCGGAGAGCGGGCAGCGCGACGGGGCGTGCGGAGGGTGTGCAATGTGTGGAATCAGTGCAGACTCAGTCAGAACCCATACCTTTCCCCTTTCTCTGTTGTATGTCATGGTTACAGGATTAATTTAGTAAATTTATTACTGGATCAATTTTAAGCTGTTGGCCTGAGAAAATGTGGCAGGTTTATGTGGTCGAGATGTTCCTCCAATTCTGGCCTCTTAGTATTGTGCCCTGACTGGTGGCTGTGCCTTCAGCTTTCTCAGCCCTAAAGCTCTGGGTACTCTTCCTTGGACATTACCCACCCTCCAGTACCTTACCCTATTGTTTGTTAATATATAGTGTGGGTACAGCAGATCCCTGTTGAATTTGTTATGCAGTAGCTCTCTCTAAACATCAGACATCTTGGCCTCGTCATTGAGTTATTTATGGGGATTGAGTCTGTGTGTCAGGTCGCCTGCCTTAGTTGAGAGGAAATGACTCACAGCTTCTGCTCCTTATCAGTGCTTCCAGGAGCAGAGAGTCAGAAACACCATTTGTAAAATGCAATTGCCTTTGACACAGAGCAGTTATCTTGTGCTGTTAATCAACCTCTGCCTTGTTTTGTGAGCCTGACTTTCCTTCCATTTTGCATTGTATTGACAGTAAACAGAAGCTGCAGACCAAAGCCTTCAGCTGTCGGGCAATGTGTGGAATCAGTGCAGACTCAGTCAGAACCCATACCTTTCCCCTTTCTCTGTTGTATGTCATGGTTACAGGATTAATTTAGTAAATTTATTACTGGATCAATTTTAAGCTGTTGACCTGAGAAAATGTGGCAGGTTTATGTGGTCGAGATGTTCCTCCAATTCTGGCCTCTTAGTATTGTGCCCTGATTGGTGGCTGTATCTTCAGCTTTCTCAGCCCTAGAACTCTGGAATTCTTTCCTTAACCCTCTCTGTCTTTCTACCTCTCTTTCCTCCCTTAAGGTGCTCCTTACAACCTAACTCTGTAAACTTGGTCACCTGTCCTAATATCTCCTTATGAGACTCAGTGGCAAATTTTGTTTGGTACTGCTCCTTGGGACGTTTTACTATGTTAAAAGGTGCTATATAAATGCAAGTAGTTGTAACCCAGGGACTAAGCCCTTGCATGGGGAGATGATGGCACTAGAGCAGTGGCAAAGCAGCTTGAAACAGCGACTTGTATTAGGAAGGAATGTGCTTTCTTATAGCTCAGTGACGAAACTAGATTGCATTGAAAGCTCTTCATGATTTATATCACAAGCTTGTCACTCTCATCCACCTGCAAAACCATCAGACTTGTAGCTTGGCTACTCATTGTGAAAAACAGTGATATCTTCCCCACGCATCCAGGCAGACCTGCAGTGACTTTGCCTCCGAGTCATTCCACCTAGGGTCCCTTATATTCATGGTTGCAATTGCTATGTTGCTATAAATAGGACTGTGCGGATCCTCAATGAAATGTTGCCCTCGCTTCTTATTGATCTGGAGACATGGGTTCGAATCCCACCACAGCAGAAGGTGGAATTTGAATTTAATTAATAAATCTGGAATTAAAAAAAGCTAGTCTAATGATGTCCATGAAACCATTGTCAATTGATGTAAAAACCCATCTGGTTCACAAATGTCCTTTAGGGAAGGAAATCTGCTGTCCTTACCTGACCTGGCCTACAGACCCACAGCAATGTGCTTAACTCTTGCATGCCCTCTGAAATGGCCTAGTAAGCCATTCAGTTGTACCTAACCGCTACGAAGTCAATAAAAAGGAATGAAACTGGACGGACCACCCGGCATCGACCTCGGCACTGGAAACGACAACGGCAAACCCAACCCTGTTGACCCTGCGAAGTCCTCTTTACTAACATCTGGGGGCTTGTGCCCAAGTTGGGAGAGCTGTCCCACAGACTCGTCAAGCAGTAGCCTGACATAGTCATACTCACGGAATCATACCTTACACACAATGTCCCAGACACTGCTATCACTATCCCTGGGTATGTCCTGTCCCACCGGCAGGACAGACCCAGCAGAGGTGGCGGGACAGTGGTCTACAGTAGGGAGGGAATTGCCCTGGGAGTCCTCAACATCGACTCTGGACCCCATGAAGTCTCATGGCATCAGGTCAAACATGGGCAAGGTAACCTCCTATTGATTACCACCTACCGCCCTCCCTCAGCTGATGAGTCAGTACTCCTCCATGTTAAACACCATTTGGAGGAAGCAGTGAGGGTGGCAAGGGCACAAAATGGACTCTGGGTGGGGGACCTCAATGTCCATCACCAAGAGTGGCTCGGTAGCACCACTATTGATCGAGCTGGCTGAGTCCTAAAGGACATAGCTGCTAGACTGGGTCTGCGGCAGGTGGTGGGAGAACCAACAAGAAGGAAAAACATACTTGATCTCGTCCTCACCAATCTGCCTGTCGCAGATGCTTCTGTCCATGACTATATTGGTAGGAGTGACCACCGCACAGTCCTTGTGGAGACATAGTCCCGCCTTCACATTGAGGATACTGTCCATTGTGTTGTGTGGCACTATCACCGTGCTAAATGGGATAGATTTTGAACAGATCTAGCAATGCAAAACTGGGCATCCATGAGGCGCTGTGGGCCATCAGCAGCAGCAGAATTGTACTCAACCACAATCTGTAACCTCATGGCCCGGCATATCCCCCACTCTACCATTACCATCAAGCCAGGAGACCAACCCTGGTTCAATGAAGCGTGCAGGAGGGCATGCCAGGAACAGCAACAGGCATACCTCAAAATGAGGTGTCAACTTGGTAAAGCTACAACACAGGACTATCTGTGTGCCAAACTGCATAAGCAGCATATGATAGAGCAAAGCGATCCCATAACCAACGGATCAGATATAAGCTCTGCAGTCCTGCCACATCCAGCCGTGAATGGTGTTGGACAATTAAACAACTAACTGGAGGAGGTGGCTCCACAATAATCCCCATCCTCAATGATGGGGTAGCCCAGCACATCAGTGCGAAAGATAAGGCAGAAGCAGTTGCAACAATCTTTAGCCAAAAGTGCCGAGTTGATGATCCATCTCGGCCTCCTCCTGAAGTCCCTAGCATCACAGATGCCAGACTTCAGCCAATTCGATTCACTCCGCGTGATATCAAGAAACGACTGAAGGCACTGGATACTGCAAAAGCTATGGGCCCTGACAATATTCCGGCAATAGTACTGAAGGCCTGTGCTCCAGAAATTGTCGCAACCCTAGCCAAGCTGTTCCAGTACAGCTACAACATTGGCATCTACCCTGCAATGTGGAAAATTGCCCAGGTATGTCCTGTACACAAAAAGCAGGACAAGTACAACCCGGCCAATTACCGCCCCATCAGTCTACTCTCAATCATCAGTAAAGTGATGGAAGGTGTCATCAACAGTGCCATCAAGCGGCACTTGCTTAGCAATAACTTGCTCAGTGACGCTCAGTTTGGGTTCCGGCAGGGCCACTCAGCTCCAGACCTCATTACAGCCTTGATTCCAATCTGGACAAAAGGGCTGAACTCAAGAGGTGAGGTGAGGTGAGAGTGACTGCCCTTGACATCAAGGCAGCATTTGAGTGAGTATGGCATCAAGGAGCCCTAGCAAAACTTATGTCAGTGGGAATCAGGGGGAAAACCCTCTGCTGGCTAGAGTCATACCTAGTGCAAAGGTTGTGGTTGTTGGAGGTCAATCATCTGAGCTCCAGGACATCACTACAGGAGTACCTCAGGGTAGTGTTCTCGGCCCAACCATCTTCAGCTGCTTCATCAATGACTTCCTTCAATCATAAGGTCAGAAGTGGGGATGTTTGCTGATGATTGCACAATGTTCAGCACCATTCGCGACTCATCAGATACTGAAACAGTCCGTGTAGAAATGCAGCAAGACCTGGACATCCTGGGGGTTACCATTGACCAGAAGCTTTACTGGACCAGCCATAAAAATATTGTTGCTACATGAGCAGTTCAGAGGCTGGAAATTCTGTAGCAAGTAACTCACCTGACTCCCCAAGGCTTGTCCAGTATCTACAAGTCAGGAGTGTGATGGAATGCTCTTTACTTGCCTGGATGAGTGCAGCTCGCTCGACACCATCCAGGACTAAGCAACCTGCTTGATCGGCTTCCCATCCACCACCTTAATCATTCGCTCCCTCCACCACCAGCGCACAGTGGCAGCAGTGTGTACCATATACAAGAGGTATTGCAGCAATTCGTCAAGCCTCTTTAAACAGCACCTTCCAAACCTGCAACCTCCACCACCTAGGAGGACAAGGGCAGCAGATGCATGGAAACACCACCACCTGCAAGTTCCCCTCCAAGTCACACACCATCCTGACTTGGAACTATATCGCTGTTCCTTCACTGTCGCTGGGTCAAAATCCTGGAACTCCCTTCCTAACAGCACTGTGGGTATACCTACCCCAAATGGACTGCAGCGGTTCAAGAAGGCAGCTCACCATCACCTTCCTGAAGGCAATTAGGGATGGGCAATAAATGCTGGCCTGGCTAGCGATGCCCACATCCCATGAATGAATTAAAAAAAAAAAATGGAAATTCAATCATAAAATTCCTTTTGTATTTAATAGGATTACTGGGATATTAAATGGTTCTGAGGATTACATTTAGTATCCTATAACTACCTGGTAGCATATTGCTGGGCTTCCACCCAACTTAATGTAAAGTCAGTTTACTAGAATGATCTCGTTATGAGCATTTCCTATGATAAATTGAGCAGCGCCATCTTTAATCCTGGCAGCTGCCTGAACTTGGCAGACGGTATCGTTCCAGTTGAAGAGCCTGCATTTGCGCATGTGCAAGCACTGCGCCACCTAGTGGTTTTCTTGTCAGCAAACGAAGCCTTGCTTTTTATGGCCCAATTAACCTGCATTGCTACTTTTAATTCTTTGTGTGCCTGTGCCCCCAGATCCCTTTGCTTCTTTACTCCATTTCGAGGCTTATTTTCCAAGGAGTATGTGGCCTCCTATTTTTCCTACCAGTGGCGAAAAGGTGGGGAAGTGAGACTAGGTGAGTTGCTCTTGCCCGAGAGCCAACACAGACACAACGAGCCGAATGGCCTCCTATGTTGTAACCATTCTTTGGTTATAGTATCACCTCACACTTGCCTATATCAAAGATCATTTTCTTTTTGTAGGCTGATTCTGCAAGTTTATTAATGACCTAATACTTTCCTGAGTGTTGCAACTAATAGGGTGGCACAATGGCGCAGTAGCACCGAAGCCTCACAGCTCCAGGGACCCAGGTTCGGTTCTGGGTACTGCCTGTGCGGAGTTTGCAAGTTCTCCCTGTGACCACGTGGGTTTTCGCCGGGTGCTCTGGTTTCCTCCCACAGCCAAAGACTTGCAGGTGATAGGTAAATTGGCCATTGTAAATTGCCCCTAGTGTAGGTCGGTGGCAGGGAATATGGGATTACTGTAGGGTTAGTATAAATGAGTGGTTGTTGGTCGGCACAGACTCGGTGGGCCGAAGGGCCTGTTTCAGTGCTGTATCTCTAAATAAATAAATAAATAATCTTCACTGGATTGATTCCTGGGTTAGAGGAGTGATAGAGTAGAATGGGCTATACTCTCACAAGTTGAGAAGAATGAGAGGTGATTTTTGAAATATTCTAAGATTCTGAGGGGGCTTGGCAGGGTAGACACTTGACAGTTTGTTTACCCTGGCTGGGGAGTCCAGAAGTAGGGGGCATAGTCTCAGGCGAAGGGGTCGGCCATTTACCACTGAAGTGAGGAGACATTTCTTCATTCGGAGGATTGTGAGTCTTTGGAATTCTCTATCCCAGAGGGTGTGAGTGCTCTGTTGAGGAAATTCAAGGCTAAAATCAAAAGATTTTCAGACTGTAAGGGCATCATGGGATATGATAATAGGTCAGAAAAGTGGAGGTGTAAGATTAACCGTGATTTTGTTCAACAGCGGAGCAAGCTGAAGAGCCGTATGGCCTACTGCTGCTCCTATTTATGTCCTTGCTGTATTTTAACACAGTCCTTTTCTGTATTAAAACACTATCTGCAAATTCTGAATCGGAGGCATGACTGATCAGTGCAGGGTGGAAGAGGCTGTGTGTATGGAGTGAGGGGGAGGAGAATCTGGGTAGGAAGTCTGTTGGGGGCTTAAATGAGGTTTGGGATGGTGGTGGAAGAGGCTGGATACAGAGGGAACAGGAGGAGGCCATTCAGCCCCTCCAGTCTGTTCTGCCATTCGGTTTGATGACTGTTTCATATCTTAACTCCATTAGCCTTTCTTAGATCTATAACTCTTCGTACGTGCAAAAATCAGTCAATCTCAGTTTTAAAACTTTTGGTTGATTTTTTTTTTTCCCCCTCCCCTGCCCCAACCACCCCCAGCCGCAACAGCTGTGGGGGAAATTACAGAATTCTACTCCCCTCTGTGAAGAAATGCTTTCTGACATGTCTAAATGGCCTCACTATTCTAAATTTATGAACTGTTGTTCTGGATTCACCCATCAGAGCAAATAGGGTAGATAGAGAGAAACTATCAACTTCTTTTAAGATGATTGAACACATCAGGAAAGATTGAACGGGTCGGGGGTTCTTTTCTCTGTAAAAGGGAATGCTCACAGTTGATTTGGTAAAACCCTTGAGGTTGATTGAAGGGTTTGATAAGGTCAAAGAGATGTTTCCACTTGTGGGTGAGACTAGCACAAGGGATCATGAATATAAGATGGTCACTAGTAAATCTGTTCGAGAATTCAGCAGAAATTTCTTTACCCAGAGAGTTTTCAGAATGTGTAACACACTACCACATGGAATAGTTGAGCTGATGAGCATAGATGAAATTGAAGGGAAACTAGATAAGCACATGCAAGAGAAAATAATAGAAGGATATGTTGATGGGCGTAGGTGAAGAGAGCTGGAAGGAGGCTCATGTGGAGCATAAAGATGTTGGGCTGAATGGTCTGAATCTGTGCTGTTAATACATTAAAAGACTTTGTAATACCTCAAATAGATCACTCCTAAATCTTCATATTCATGAATACACACCAAGTTTATGTAATCTATCCTCATAATTCAACCATTTAAGTCCCGGTATTATTCTGGTGAATCTGTGCTGAACCCCCTCCAGGACCAATATCTCCTTTCTGGGGTATGGCGCCCAGAAATGATGTACTCGGATGGGGTCAAACCAGAAATCTGTCGTGCTGTAACATAATTTCCACCCCTTTATATTCACAAAAGAGAGAGTTGAGGAGTGTGAAATGGGGAGTCAGGAGGTGGGTTACTCGCCACAGATTTCCCAGTCTCTGACCTGATTGGCTAATAGTACAAAGACTAGGGGACACAAAGTGAAGGTTTTTGGCAAGAGATGCAGGGGGAATATGAGGAAGAACTTTTCAATGCAGTGGGTGGTAATGACCTGGAACTCATCCACAAGGGTGGTGGAAGCAGAGACAATCAATGACTTCAAAAGGAAATTGGGTGGCCACTTGAAGGACTACGGGAATCGAGTGGGGGAGTGGGACTGACTGAAAAGCTCTGTGAGGAGCTGGCATGTACTCGATGGGCTGAATGCTCCCCTTGTGTTCCGTAGATGCCTCTATGACTCTATGAAATATTGGATGGGATAAACATAGTGAGGGGGGAGATATTAAGCTGCTGTTCAGCATCCTTGTAAGTGGATAAGTCAGCAGGCTCGAATAAAATATATCCCAGCCTGCTTAGGGAAGCAAGGGAGGAAATAGTGGAGGTTCTGACCATCAGTTCCCAATCTTCTCTGGCTACAGGTGTGGTGCCGGTTGACTGGAGGGTGACTAACGTTGTACCATTGTTTAAGAAGGGAGAAAGTGATAAACTGAGTAATTTACAGGTCAGTCAGCCTAACCTTGGTGGTAGGCAAATCATTGGAAAAAAGAATTGACACGTAATAAATGGTCATTTCGAGAGACATGGATTAATTAAGGACTACACGATTTGTTAAGGTAAGGTTATGTCTGACAAACATAACTGAATTTTTTTGAGGAGGGTCGATGAGGGTAGTGCGTTTGATGTAGCCCATTTAGACTTTAGCAAGGTTTTTGACAAGTTTCCACATGGCAGATTGGTCAGTAAATTAAAAGCTCGTGGGATCCAAGGAATATTGACAAGTTCGTTCCAAAATTGGCTCAGTGCCTGCAACAAACAGTTAGGGCTGACATGGTGGGCATGGGTACTTTTGTGGCAGGAAGGATGTTTCCAGTGGGGTTCCATAGGGTTCAGTATTGGGCCCCTTGGTGATATATATCACTGATGTAGACTTAAATATCGGAAGCATGATTAAGAAGTTTGTAGATGATATATAAATTGGCTGTGTGGTTGATAGTGAGAAAGAAAGCTGTAGACTGCAGGAAGCTATTAATGGACTGGTCAGGTAGGCAGAAGAGCAGCAAATGGAATTCAGTCCAAAAAAATGTGTGGTCATACATTTTGGGAAGACAAACAAGGTAAAGAAATACACAATAAATGGTAAGATTCTGAAGTGTAGAGGAACAGGGGGACTTGGGAGTGCATGTCCACAGATCCCTGAATGTTGCAGGACAGGTAGAAAAGGTGGTTAAGAAGGCATACAGAATATTTTGCTTTATTGGCGGAGGCCCAGAGTATAAGGGCACGGAGGTTATTCTTCAACTGGAGTGCTGCGTACATTTCCATTTTTTTTTTCGTTCATGGGATGTAGCTGTCACTGGCTGGGCAAGCATTTATTGCCCATCCCTAATTGCCCTCGAGAAGGTGGCAGTGAGCTGCTTTCTTGAACCGCTGCAGTTCATGTGGGGTAGGTACACCAACAGTGCTATTAGGAAGGGAGTTCCAGGATTTTGACCCAGCGGCAGTGAAGGAATGGTGATATAGTTCCAAGTCAGGATGGTGTGTGGCCTGGAGGGGAACTTGCAGGTGGTGGTGTTCCCATGCATCTGCTGCCCTTGTCCTTCCAGGTGGCAGAGGTCGCGGTTTGGAAGGTGCTGTCGGAGAGCCTTGGTGCTTTGCTTTAGTGCATCTTATAGATTGTTATGACCAGGTGAGGAAGTGGTCTAAGGCTTCCTCTCAGCCTTTTCCTGGTTTGGCCGTAACTCTTAAGAGTGTTTCTTTGCTTCCCCTCAGTGAGTCCTTGCTCACTGCTCTCTAATTGCAATTGCAAAGAAATCACCAGACAGGCTTTCTCAGATTTAAACAAGAAAGATGTACTCAGTTAAACTACTAAAAATACGCAATGCGACCACGCTAGCATGCATACATGATAAACACATGCAAATAGAGACAGAGGAGGAGAAAGAATTAAAGGGGAAAGTTTTGAAGTAATAGACGGAGTTCAGTTACTGGTTTTGGGTTGGATATAAAGTCTTTGATTGACGTTAAGTCTTGCAGTTCTCGTTAGGCCCAGTGCACACTTTCAAACTTGTTTCACTGGTCTTCTGTCTTGAGGCTCAAGTTACTTCCCTGGGTCCTGGGACTTTGCATGAGAGAGGGAGTGCTCTCTTGAAGTTCAATTTCCGTCTCTCTCAAAACTTTTATGTGAGCACAATTCAGTTAATTCCAGGTTAGCCAGCAGTTAGTCATGTGATTAGCTCCTTGTTTGGAACTGCCTTGCCTGAGAGGTTTGTGGATTTCTCCAAGCTTACCAGACACACTCAGTGGGGGTAGCCGGGGTGGGCGGGTGGAATGCTGGCTCTTCCACATTCAATGACTCTCAATGTCTCTTGTTCATCACTATTGAAAAACCCCATCTGGCTAATTGAATCAGGGGAGTACTCCCATTGTTTCTCCAAGCAACTGTCTTTTAGAATGCAAATGTGCAGCCATGTTTTCAGCTACTGTTCTGTGGTCTTTTTTAAACAAGTTATGTTCAATGTCCAGAAAGCGTTCAAATAATGTTTGTCATGCAGGCCCCCACCTGCCAAGAATGAGGCACATTAATTTCGCCACATGGACATTAGTTTCAAATTGTTGCTGGGAAGAAGGCCTGTGACAAAGGGTTGCCAGCCGCCTGGCTGAAAGACATTTTTGCATATTAACAGACAGTGTTTGGAACCAATACAATCTACAAACAGACGTGGTTAGTCACATAACTAACCTGCTTGGCAGTCTGGGTTTTTTTCTGGATTGTATTGTTTGAACTGAGAGTCTGCAGCAAGCTGTTTGCTCCTAGATTGAAAAGACCTCTCTTAGCTGACTCGCCACAGCCTCTCCTGTCTGCTCCCATCTCTTTCTCACGAAATTCAAAACCACTGAAGACACATGAACCCCAAGAGAGAAAGTCTCCTACAGTGAACAAAGTTTAAGAAGAATACTGGCTCCAATGAAAAGCAAGATTGACCTACAATCAAGGACTCTACAGTGAGCTCAAAACACAGTAACAAAAAACCCTCTTCAGAGATTGCCTCAAACTTTTCCACCTTATTTTTCTTTTTTTTCTGGCCCTATCTACATGTGTGTATCGCGTATGCATGCTCGCGTGGTTGCGTCGTGTATCCATAGGCGTTAACTGAATTAGAGTTAAAATCTAATAAGATTTCAGTTTTCTCCTTTAAACCTGAGAAAACCTGTTGGGCTGGTTCTTTGCCTTATAATTGGAAAGCGGTGAAAAAGGATTCACCAAGGGGGAGCTGAAAAACAGTGTGTTAAAATTAAACCCTGTTATAGTAAGACTAGGTGAAGGCTGAAAGGGAACCCGAGACCTCTTTCTCACCTGGTCGTAACATTTTGCATATGACGAAATTAATAGGTTGCATTTTGACAGGTGTGGTTTCCGTCACAAGATGGCACACACTGCTGCCACTGTGCGTCGGTGGTGGAGGAAGTGAATGCTGTAGTTGGGGTGCCATCAAGCGGGCTGCTTTGTCCTGGATGGTGTCGGGCTTCTTGAGTGTTGGAGCTGCACACATCCAGGCAAGCGGAGAGCATTCTATCACACTCCTGACTTGTGCCTTGTAGATGGTGGACAGGCTTTAGGGAGTCAGGAGGTGAGTTACTCGCCTCAGGATTCCTAGTCTCTGCCTGCTCTGTAGCCATGGTATTTATATGGCTACTCCAGTTCCGTTTCTGGTCAATGGTAACCCCAAGATGTTGATAGTGGGGGGATTCAGCGATCGTAATGCCATTGAATGTTAATGGGAGAAGGTTAGATTCTCTCTCGTTGGCATTGTTTGGCACTTGTGTGGTTGTGAATGTTACTTGCCACTTATCAGCCCAAGCCTGGATATTGTCCAGGTTTTGCTGCGTTTCTACATGGACTGCTTCAGTTTCTGAGGAGTCGCGAATAGTACTGAACATTTTTTTTTTATTTAGAGATACAGCACTGAAACAGGCCCTTCGGCCCACCGAGTCTGTGCCGACCATCAACCACCCATTTATACTAATCCTACATTAATCCCATATTCCTACCATATCTCCACCTTCCTCAATTCCCCAACTTATACTAGGGGCAATTTATAATGGCCAATTTACCTATCAACCTGCAAGTCTTTGGCTGTGGGAGGAAACCGGAGCACCCGGCGAAAACCCACGCGGTCACAGGGAGAACTTGCGAACTCCGCACAGGCAGTACACAGAACGGAACCCGGGTCACTGGAGCTGTGAGGCTGCAGTGCTAACCACTGCGCCACTGTGCTGCCCCATGTGCAATCATCTGCGAACATCCACTTCTGACCTTGATTGAAGGAAGGTTATTGATGAAGTCGCCGAAGATGGTTGGGCTAGGACACTATCTTGAGGAACTTCTGCAGTAATGTCTGGAGCTGAGATGATTGACCTCCAACAACCACAACCATCTTCCTTTGCGCTAGCTATGACTCCAACTAGGGGAGAGTTTTCCCCTGATTCCCATTTACTCCAGTTTTGCTAGGGCTGCTTGATGCCATAGTTGGTCAAATGCTGTTTTGATGACAAGGGACTCTCACCTCACCACTGGAGTTTAGCTCTTGTGTCCATGTTTGAACCAAGGCTGTAATGCGGTCAGGAACTGAGTGGCCCTGGCGGAACACAGTGGAGCATCACTGAGCAGGTTATTGCATAACAGGAAGGATGTGCTCACACTGGAGAGGGTGCAGAGCAGATTTACGAGGATGTTTCCAGGACTGGAGAATTCTTGCTGTGAGGAAAGATTGGACAGGCTGGGGTTGTTTTTTTTGGAACAGAGGAGGCTGAAAGGCGATATAATTGGGTGTATAAAATTATGAGGAGCCTATTTAGAGTGGATAGAAAAGCCCTTTTTCTCTAAGCAGAGAGGTCAATAACCAGGGACATAGATTTGCGTTAATGAATAATTCTTTTCACCCAGAATGTGATTGGGGTCTGGTACTCACTGCCTAAAAGTGTGGCAAAGGCAGAACCAGCATTTAAAAAACACTTGGATAGATACTTGAGGTGCTGCATCCTAAAGGGCCATAGACCAAGAGCTAGAAGGTGCGATTGGTTTGGGTATTTCTTTGGCAGCATGGACACAATGGGCAAAATGGCCGCTTTCTGTGCCGTAAATCTTTGTATTTTCCATTAATTGGGTGTGGTGGGGAGAGACCAAGAATGGGGTGGGAAAGGGGGCTTAGCAGCATCGCTATCATGGAGGTCCTTGACTGGCTCAAAACCAACAAATCTCCAGGCTGGCTCAGTGAGATCAGGATGAAATCTACTAAGTGCTGATGTTAATCCTGAGAGAGTCTATTACTGTAGGCCTGGTCCCACCTGGAAAGAAGCCAGGGATTTTCTATCATGCCATGTCAGTTCACAAAGAAAACATCCACTCCCTGCGCAACTGCACACAAGTTGAGCATGTGTATGAAAAAAACCAGTAGGTGATGGTCAGTGCAGATTCAGAGGGGCAGCCTGCAAGGCTTTTTGTGAGGAAGCGATACCCCAGTGAATATTAGAAAGCCCCTGATAAGGTTTACTTGGACTTGCAGACAGTGTTCAATCAGATACCATTGAGAGACTGCTTCAGAGGTTCAGTAAAACTCGGGCTCGATAAGCATTTTACTGACAAAAGGAAGCAGCAGTTTGGGTGTGATGGTGGGCTGGGAGATATAAAGAAAGAACTTATTTATGTAGTGCCTTTTAACGCCCTTAAGCCCTTCACAACTAATGAATTATCTTTATATTACGGTCACAATTATTTTTGCAGGTAAATGTGGCAGACATTAACCAAAAAGAGCAAGTGAGACCCATTCATCTGATTGGTGCTGTTGGTTCGGGACACTGGGAGAAAAAGCAACTTGTATTTATGGTGTCATTCACATCCTGAGGATGTTTCAAAGCACTTGTCATGTAGTCACTCCGTGCTCTTCGAGTAGTAGTGTGAGTTTCTTTACACCGAGACCAAATCCAACACGCCGAACAATGCGGTACTTCCTCAGCACTTCACTGAAGCTTCAGCATAGCTTTTGGGGATTCAACTCAGTACCCTGAACTGAGCAAGAGTGCAACCCCTGAGCCAACCATCTAGCTGCCCGCTGTTTGATTTCGGTTTTTACCCTACTTTTCTACCAGAACCCCTTCCAGGGCTTATCACTCTGTGAAGAAGGTTTGTCCAACATCATCCAAAACTAGTCTTTTCCCAGTTTATTTGTTCTGCAGTCATTGTTTAACTTGAAATAGTTCTCAGAATGAACCTTTCTATTTCACTCAGTGGAGGTATAAGCAATAGAATCCCCTGTCATTTGCTTTCTTCCTGATCTTTGTTCAAACACACATTCAGGAACATGCAGAGAATTATGATTTTCCCAAGCTATTCCTGCAAACCTCTGTGACTTAAAGGCACACACTCAGAGTAGGCCTGGGACTGAGAAACAGAGAAAAATTAATGGGAGGAGGAAATAATATGCGTAGATTTTTCCATGTAGCAACTAGCAAACTCATTCATGCTCTATTTCTCTGCATTTGGGACTTTGGGGTCCTCTTGAGTCTTCAGCTGTCACCCACTCCAGCTTAACCAGTGTATTATGTGTAATTCTGTAATAACATCAAAAGGGATGGCCTTAACTCTTGAGCAAACTTTTATTGAAGATGTTTTATGGATAAATCAGGCATTAAAAACTCTGTTAATAGCCTTATTGAGAAATAGCTTGATGCTGTGATGGAGGACTTTGGGTGAGCTGATGAAAGACCAAACGTAGATCCTCTTCTCTATCTGTTCTGTGTGATCTCAGCCTCTGTCTCGCATTCTAGGGACACTGGTTAAACTGTAGCCTTCTGAGAACTGACCCGACTGTCAACATCCTGGGGTTACCATTGACCAGGAACTGAACTGTACCAGCCATACAAATATTGTGACTACAAGAGCAGGTTAGATGCTGGGAATTTTGTGGTGAGTAACCCACCTCCTGTCTGCCCAAAGCCTGTCCACCATCTACAAGGCGCGTAAGGAGTGTGATGTAACAGTGGCCACTTGCCTGGAAGAGTGCAGCTCTAACAACATTCAAAAGCTCAACAACATCCAGGACAAAGCAGTCCGCTTCATTGGCACACCATTTACCACCTTCAATGTTCACTCCCTCCACCTCCGATACATCGTGGCAGCAGTATGTACTAACTACAAGATGCGCTGCAACAACTCGCCAAGACTCCTTCGACAGCACCTTCCAAACCCGTGACCTTGACCACCTAGAACAGGGCTGTCCAACATATGGCCCGCAGGCCAGCATCTGCCTGCCAAACGTTTCCATCCGGCCCACGGGTATAAACGGTTCCCGGTGCCGTTCCTCACGTGACTGGAGATGTGAAATTTCCATCGTCAAACCGGCTTTTAACTATTGCGCTGTCAGTTTCAAAACTGCTGACGTCGGGAACAGCCTTTTCCCAACAGACCCAGGGTTTAATGGCGGGTTCTCACTTATTTTTTTAAACAACCTGCGGAAAACCCTGAGTCTGTTGGGAAAATGCTAAGACTGAGAGCGATCTTCCAAACAACTGACCAACCATCTGCAGAGCGTTCCACTCACTGCAACTGTGTGAGAGAGAGAGGGGGGGGGGGGGGAATGGAGAGAGTGGGCGGGGACAGAGAGAGAGAAGGCGGGACAGAGAGAGAGAAGGCGGGGACAGAGAGAGAGAAGGGGGGGACAGAGAGAGAGAAGGGGGGGAAAGAGAGAGAGAAGGGGGGGGCAGAGAGACAGAGAAGGGGATGGGAGAGATAGACAGCGAGAGAAGGGGGGGAGAGAGAGAGAGAGAGAAGGGGGGGACAGAGACAGAGAAGGGGGATGGGAGAGACAGACAGCGAGAGAAGGGGGGGAGAGAGAGAGAGAGAGAGAAGGGGGGGGACAGAGAGAGAGAGAAGGGGGGGACAGAGAGAGAGAGAAGGGGGGGGGACAGAGAGAGAGAGAAGGGGGGGACAGAGACAGAGAGAAGGGGGGGACAGAGAGAGAGAGAAGGGGGGACAGAGAGAGAGAGAAGGGGGGGGGGACAGAGAGAGAGAGAAGGGGGGGACAGAGACAGAGAGAAGGGGGGGGGACAGAGAGAGAGAGAAGGGGGGGACAGAGAGAGAGAGAAGGGGGGGGACAGAGAGAGAGAAGGGGGGGGACAGAGAGAGAGAGAAGGGGGGGGACAGAGAGAGAGAGAAGGGGGGGGACAGAGAGAGAGAGAAGGGGGGACAGAGAGAGAGAGAAGGGGGAGAGAGAGAGAGAGAGAGAGAAGGGGGGAGAGAGAGAGAGAGAGAAGGGGGGAGAGAGAGAGAGAGAAGGGGGGAGAGAGAGAGAGAGAAGGGGGGAGAGAGAGAGAGAGAAGGGGGAGAGAGAGAGAGAGAAGGGGGGAGAGAGAGAGAGAGAAGGGGGGAGAGAGAGAGAGAGAAGGGGGGAGAGAGAGAGAGAAGGGGGGAGAGAGAGAGAGAGAGAAGGGGGGAGAGAGAGAGAGAGAGAAGGGGAGAGAGAGAGAGAGAGAGAAGGGGGGAGAGAGAGAGAAGGGGGGAGAGAGAGAGAAGGGGGGAGAGAGAGAGAAGGGGGAGAGAGAGAGAAGGGGGGAGAGAGAGAGAAGGGGGGAGAGAGAGAGAAGGGGGAGAGAGAGAGAGAGAGAGAGAAGGGGGAGAGAGAGAGAGAGAGAGAAGGGGGGAGAGAGAGAGAGAGAGAGAGAAGGGGGAGAGAGAGAGAGAGAGAGAGAGAAGGGGGAGAGAGAGAGAGAGAGAGAGAGAGAAGGGGGGAGAGAGAGAGAGAGAGAAGGGGGGAGAGAGAGAGAGAGAGAAGGGGGGACAGAGAGAGAGAGAAGGGGGGGACAGAGAGAAGAGAGAAGGGTGGGGACAGAGAGAGAGAGAGAAGGGGGGACAGAGAGAGAGAGAAGGGGGGGACAGAGAGAGAGAGAAGGGGGACAGAGAGAGAGAGAGAAGGGGGGGACAGAGAGAGAGAGAGAAGGGGACAGAGAGAGAGAGAGAGGGGGGGACAGAGAGAGAGAGAGAAGGGGGGGACAGAGAGAGAGAGAAGGGGGGGACAGAGAGAGAGAGAAGGGGGGGACAGAGAGAGAGAGAGAAGGGGGGACAGAGAGAGAGAGAAGGGGGGACAGAGAGAGAGAGAAGGGGGGACAGAGAGAGAGAGAAGGGGGACAGAGAGAGAGAGAAGGGGGGGACAGAGAGAGAGAGAAGGGGGGACAGAGAGAGAGAGAAGGGGGGACAGAGAGAGAGAGAAGGGGGGGGACAGAGAGAGAGAGAAGGGGGGACAGGAGAGAGAGAAGGGGGGACAGAGGGAGAGGAAGGGGAGACAGAGACAGAGGGAGAGAAGGGGAGACAGAGACAGAGAAGAGAGAAGGGAGAGAGACAGACAGAGAGAGAGAAGGGGAGAGAGAGACACACAGAGAGAGAGAAGGGGAGAGAGAGACACACAGAGAGAAGGGAGAGAGAGACAGACACAGAGAGAAGGGGAAGAGAGACAGCGAGAGAAGGGGGAGGGGAGAGAGAGAGAGAGAGAGAAGAGGGGAGAGAGAGAGAGAGAGAGAGAGAGAAGGGGGGAGAGCGAGAGAGAAGGGGGAGAGAGAGAGAGAGAAGGGGGGAGAGAGAGAGAGAGAAGGGGGGAGAGAGAGAGAGAGAGAGAGAGAAGGGGGAGAGAGAGAGAGAGAGAGAGAAGGGGGAGAGAGAGAGAGAAGGGGGAAGAGAGAGAGAGAGAGAGAGAGAAGGGGGGAGAGAGAGAGAGAGAGAGAGAGAGAAGGGGGGACAGAGAGAGAGAGAAGGGGGGGACAGAGAGAGAGAGAAGGGGGGACAGAGAGAGAGAGAAGGGGGGACAGAGAGAGAGAGAAGGGGGCGACATAGAGAGAGAGAAGGGGGGGACAGAGAGAGAGAAGGGGGGGACAGAGGGAGAGAAGGGGAGACAGAGACAGAGGGAGAGAAGGGGAGACAGAGACAGAGAGAGAGAAGGGGAGAGAGACAGACAGAGAGAGAGAAGGGAGAGAGAGACACACAGAGAGAGAGAAGGGGAGAGAGAGGACACACAGAGAGAAGGGGAGAGAGAGACAGACACAGAGAGAAGGGGGAAGAGAGACAGCGAGAGAAGGGAGGGAGAGAGAGAGAGAGAGAGAGAGAGAGAGAAGGGGGGAGAGCGAGAGAGGAGAGAGAGAGAGAGAAGGGGGAGAGAGAGAGAGAGAAGGGGGGAGAGAGAGAGAGAGAAGGGGGGAGAGAGAGAGAGAGAAGGGGGGAGAGAGAGAGAGAGAGAGAGAAGGGGGGAGAGAGAGAGAAGGGGAAGAGAGAGAGAGAGAGAGAAGGGGGGGAGAGAGGAGAGAGAGAGAGAGAGAAGGGGGGAGAGAGAGAGAGAGAAGGGGGGACAGAGAGAGAGAAGGGGGGACAGAGAGAGAGAGAAGGGGGGGACAGAGAGAGAGAGAAGGGGGGGACAGAGAGAGAGAGAAGGGGGGACAGAGGGAGAGAAGGGGAGACAGAGACAGAGGGAGAGAAGGGGAGACAGAGACAGACAGAGGGAGAAGGGGAGACAGAGACAGACAGAGAGAGAGAAGGGGAGAGAGAGACACAAGAGAGAGAGAGGGGAGAGAGAGACACACAGAGAGAAGGGGAGAGAGAGACAGACACAGAGAGAAGGGGGGAAGAGAGACAGCGAGAGAAGGGGAGGGGAGAGAGAGAGAGAGAGAGAAGAGGGGAGAGAGAAGAGAGAGAGAGAGAGAGAAGGGGGGAGAGCGAGAGAGAAGGGGGGAGAGAGAGAGAGAGAAGGGGGGAGAGAGAGAGAGAGAAGGGGGGAGAGAGAGAGAGAGAAGGTGGGAGAGAGAGAGAGAGAGAGAGAGAAGGGGGGAGAGAGAGAGAGAAGGGGGAAGAGAGAGAGAGAGAGAGAGAGAAGGGGGGAGAGAGA
>NW_027140523.1:0-52088 GCF_036365525.1 Heterodontus francisci
TGTGTGTGGGGAAGGGGTTTCCGTCTGTGCGGAAAGGGTTTCAGTGTGTGGGGAAGGGGTTTCACTGTGTGGGGAAGGGGTTTCAGTGTGTGGGGAAGGGGTTTCTGTGTGTGGGGAATGGTTTCAGTGCGTGGGACAAGGGTTTCTGTGTGTGGGGAAGGGGTTTCCGTGTGTGCGGAAAGGGTTTCAGTGTGTGGGGAAGGGGTTTCACTGTGTGGGGAAGGGGTTTCAGTGTGTGGGGAACGGGTTTCTGTGTGTGGGGAATTGTTTCAGTGTGTGGGACAAGGGTTTCTGTGTGTGGGGAAGGTGTTTCAGTGTGTGGGGAAGGGGATTCACTGTGTGGGGAAGGGGTTTCAGTTTTTGGGGAAGGGTTTTCCGTGTGTGGGGACGTTATTTGAGTGTGTGGGGAAGGGGTTTCAGTGTGTGTGGAAGGGGTTTCAGTGTGTGGGGAAGGGGTTTCAGTGCGTGGGTAATGGTTTCAGTGTGTGGGAAGGGTTTCAGTTTGTGGGGAAGGGTTTCACTGTGTTACGAAGGTGTTTCAGTGTGTGGGGAAGGGGATTCAGTGTGTGGTGAAGAGGTTCAGTGCGTGGGGAAGGGTTTCAGTGTGTGGGGAAGGGGTTTCAGTGTGTGGGGAAGGGTTTCAGTGTGTGGGGAATGGTTTCAGTGTGTGGGGAATGGTTTCAGCGAGTGGGGAAGGGGTTTCAGTGTGTGGGGAAGGGTTTCAGTGTGTGGGGAAGGGTTTCAGTGTGTGGGGAAGGGGTTTCAGTGTGTGGGGAAGGGTTTCAGCGTGTGGGTATGGGTTTCAGTGTGTGGGGAAGGGTTTCAGTGTGTGGGGAAGTAGTTTCAGTGTGTGGGGAAGGTGTTTCACTGTGTGGGGATGGGGTTTCAGTGTGTGGGGAAAGGTTTCAGTGTGTGGATATGGGTTTCAGTGTGTGGGGAAGGGTTTCAGTGTGTGGGGAAGGAGTTTCAGTGTGTGGGGAAGGTGTTTCACTGTGTGGGGACGGGGTTTCAGTGTGTTGGGAAGGTGTTTCAGTGTGTCGGGTAGGGCATTCAGAGTGTGGGGAAGGGTTTCAGTTTGTGGGGAAGTGGTTTCAGTGTGTGGGCAAGGGGTTTCAGTGTGTGGGGAAGATGTTTCAGTGTGTGGGGACGGGGTTCCTGTGTGTGGGGAAGGGGTTTCCATGTGTGGGGAAGGGGGTTCAGTGTGTGGGGAATTGTTTCAGTGTGTGGGGAAAGGATTTCAGTGTGTGGGGAAGGTGATTCAGTGTGTGGGGAAGGGGATTCTCTGTGTGGGGAAGGGGTTGCAGTGTGTGGGCAAGGGGTTTCAGTGTGTGGGGAATGGTTTCAGTGTGTGGGGAAGGGGTTTCAGTGTGTGGGGAATGGTTTCAGTGTGTGGGGAAGGGGTTTCAGTGTGTGGGGAAGGGGTTTCACTGTGTGTGGAAGGGTTTTCAGTGTGTGGGGAATGGTTTCAGTGTGTTGGGAAGGCGTTTCAGTATGTGTGGAAGGGGTTTCAGTTTGTGGGGAATGTGGTTCAGTTTGTGGGGAAGGGGTTTCAGTGTGTGGGGAATGGTTTCCATGTGTGGGGAAGGGGTTTCACTGTGTGGGGAAGGGGTTTCAGTGTGTGGGGAAGGGGTTTCAGTGTGTGGGGAAGGGTTTCAGTGTGTGGGGAAGGGGTTTCAGGATGTGGGGAATGGTTTCAGTGTGTGGGGTATGGTTTCAGTGTGTGCGGAATGGTTTCAGCATGAGGGGAATGGGTTTCAGTGTGTGGGGAAGGATTTCAGTTTGTGTAGAAGGGTTTCAGTGTGTCGGGAAGGGGTTTCAGTGTGTGGGGAAGGGTTTCAGTGTGTTGGTATGGGTTTCAGTGTGTGGGGAAGGGGTTTCAGTGTGTGGGGAATGGTTTCCATGTGTGGGGAAAGGGTTTCACTGTGTGGGGAAGGGGTTTCAGTGTGTGGGGAAGGGGTTTCTGTGTGTGGGGAAGGCTTTCAGTGTGTGGGGAAGGGGTTTCAGGATGTGGGGAATGGTTTCAGTGTGTGGGGTATGGTTTCAGTGTGTGCGGAATGGTTTCAGCATGAGGGGAATGGGTTTCAGTGTGTGGGGAAGGATTTCAGTTTGTGTAGAAGGGTTTCAGTGTGTCGGGAAGGGGTTTCAGTGTGTGGGGAAGGGTTTCAGTGTGTTGGTATGGGTTTCAGTGTGTGGGGAAGGGTTTCAGTGTGTGGGGAAGGAGTTTCAGTGTGTGGGGAAGGTGTTTCACTGCGTGGGGACGGGGGTTTCAGTGTGTGGGGAAGGGGTTTCAGTATCTAGGGTAGGGTTTTCAGTGTGTGGGGAATGGTTTCAGTGTGTGGGGAAGGGGTTTCAGTGTGTGGGGAAGGGTTTTCACTGCGTGGGGATGGGTTTTCAGTGTGCGGGGAAGATATTTCAGTGTGTGTGGACAGGGTTTCTGTGTGTGGGGAAGGGGTTTCCGTGTGTGGGGAAAGGGTTTCAGTGTGTGGGGAAGGTGTTTCACTGTGTGGGGAAGGGGTTTCAGTGTGTGGGGAAGGGGTTTCTGTGTGTGGGGAATGGTTTCAGTGTGTGGGACAAGGCTTTCTGTGTGTGGGGAAGGTGTTTCAGTGTGTGGGGAAGGGGATTCACTGTGTGGGGAAGGGGTTTCAGTTTTTGGGGAAGGGTTTTCCTTGTGTGGGGACGTTTTTGAGTGTGTGGGGAAGGGGTTTCAGTGTGTGTGGAAGGGGTTTCAGTGTGTGGGGAAGGGGTTTCAGTGCGTGGGTAATGGTTTCAGTGTGTGGGGACGTGTTTCAGTGTGTGGGGAAGGGGTTTCACTGTGTGGGGAAAGGGTTTCAGTGCGTGGTGAAGGGGTTTCACTGTGTGGGGAAGGGGTTTCAGTGTGTGGGGAAGGGGTTTCACTGTGTGGAGATGGGGTTTCAGTGTATGGAGAATGGTTTCAGTGTGTGGGGAAAGGATTTCAGTGTGTGGGGAAGGTGATTCAGTGTGTGGAGAAGGGGATTCTCTGTGTGGGGAAGGGGTTTCAGTGTATGGGGAAGGGGTTTCAGTGTGTGGGAAAGGGGTTTCAGTGTGTGGGGAATGGTTTCAGTGTGTGGGGAAGTGTTTCAGTGTGTGGGGAATTGTTTCAGTGTGTGGGGAATGGTTTCAACGTGTGGGGAAGGGGTTTCAGTGTGTGGGGAAGGGTTTCAGTGTGTGGGGAAGGGGTTTCAGTGTGTGGGGAAGTGTTTCAGTTTGTGGGGAAGGCTTTCACTGTGTTACGAAGGTGTTTCAGTGTGTGGGGAAGGGGATTCAGTGTGTGGTGAAGAGGTTCAGTGTGTGGGGAAGGGTTTCAGTGTGTGGGGAAGGGGTTTCAGTGTGTGGGGAAGGGTTTCAGTGTGTGGGGAATGGTTTCAGTGTGTGGGGAATGGTTTCAGTGTGTGGGGAAGGGGTTTCAGGATGTGGGGAATGGTTTCAGTGTGTGGGGTATGGTTTCAGTGTGTGCGGAATGGTTTCAGCATGAGGGGAAGGGGTTTCAGTGTGTGGGGAAGGATTTCAGTTTGTGTAGAAGGGTTTCAGTGTGTGGGTATGGGTTTCAGTGTGTGGGGAAGGGGTTTCAGTGTGTGGGGAAGGGTTTCAGTGTGTTGGTATGGGTTTCAGTGTGTGGGGAAGGGTTTCAGTGTGTGGGGAAGGAGTTTCAGTGTGTGGGGAAGGTGTTTCACTGCGTGGGGACGGGGGTTTCAGTGTGTGGGGAAGGGTTTTCAGTATCTAGGGTAGGGTTTTCAGTGTGTGGGGAATGGTTTCAGTGTGTGGGGAAGGGGTTTCAGTGTGTGGGGAAGGGTTTTCACTGCGTGGGGATGGGTTTTCAGTGTGCGGGGAAGATGTTTCAGTGTGTGTGGACGGGGTTTCTGTGTGTGGGGAAGGGGTTTCCGTCTGTGCGGAAAGGGTTTCAGTGTGTGGGGAAGGGGTTTCACTGTGTGGGGAAGGGGTTTCAGTGTGTGGGGAAGGGGTTTCTGTGTGTGGGGAATGGTTTCAGTGTGTGGGACAAGGGTTTCTGTGTGTGGGGAAGGGGTTTCCGTGTGTGCGGAAAGGATTTCAGTGTGTGGGGAAGGGGTTTCACTGTGTGGGGAAGGGGTTTCAGTGTGTGGGGAACGGGTTTCTGTGTGTGGGGAATGGTTTCAGTGTGTGCGACAAGGGTTTCTGTGTGTGGGGAAGGTGTTTCAGTGTGTGGGGAAGGGGATTCACTGTGTGGGGAAGGGGTTTCAGTTTTTGGGGAAGGGTTTTCCGTGTGTGGGGACGTTATTTGAGTGTGTGGGGAAGGGGTTTCAGTGTATGTGGAAGGGGTTTCAGTGTGTGGGGAAGGGGTTTCAGTGCGTGGGTAATGGTTTCAGTGTGTGGGAAGGGTTTCAGTTTGTGGGGAAGGGTTTCACTGTGTTACGAAGGTGTTTCAGTGTGTGGGGAAGGGGATTCAGTGTGTGGTGAAGAGGTTCAGTGCGTGGGGAAGGGTTTCAGTGTGTGGGGAAGGGGTTTCAGTGTGTGGGGAAGGGTTTCAGTGTGTGGGGAATGGTTTCAGTGTGTGGGGAATGGTTTCAGCGAGTGGGGAAGGGGTTTCAGTGTGTGGGGAAGGGTTTCAGTGTGTGGGGAAGGGTTTCAGTGTGTGGGGAAGGGGTTTCAGTGTGTGGGGAAGGGTTTCAGCGTGTGGGTATGGGTTTCAGTGTGTGGGGAAGGGTTTCAGTGTGTGGGGAAGTAGTTTCAGTGTGTGGGGAAGGTGTTTCACTGTGTGGGGATGGGGTTTCAGTGTGTTGGGAAGGGGTTTCAGTGTGTCGGGTAGGGCATTCAGTGTGTGGGGTATGGTTTCAGTTTGTGGGGAAGGGGTTTCAGTGGGTGGGGAAGGGGTTTCACTGTGTGGGGATGGGTGTTCAGTGTGTGGGGAAGATGTTTCAGTGTTTGGGGACGGGGTTCCTGTGTGTGGGGAAGGTGTTTCAGTGTGTGGGGAAGGTGTTTCAGTGTGTGGGGAATTGTTTCAGTGTGTGGGGAAGGGGATTCTCTGTGTGGGGAAGGGGTTTCAGTGTGTGTGGAACGGGTTTCAGTGTGTGTGCAAGGGGTTTCAGTTTGTGGGGAATGGTTTCAGTGTGTGGGGAAGGGGTTTCACTGTGTGTGGAAGGGCTTTCAGTGTGTGGGGAATGGTTTCAGTGTGTGGGGAAGGGGTTTCAGTGTGTGTGGAAGGGGTTTCAGTGTGTGGGGAATGTGGTTCAGTGTGTGGGGAAGGGGTTTCAGTGTGTTGGGAATGGTTTCAGTGTGTGGGGAAGGGGTTTCACTGTGTGGGGAAGGGGTTTCAGTGTGTGGGGAAGGGGTTTCAGTGTGTGGGGAAGGGTTTCAGTGTGTGGGGAAGGGGTTTCAGTGTGTGGGGAAGGGGTTTCAGTCTGTGGGGAAGGGGATTCAGAATGTGGGAAATGGTTTCAGTGTGTGGGGACGGGTTTCAGTGTGTGGGGAAGGGGTTTCACTGTGTGGGGAAGGGGTTTCAGAGTGTGGGGAATGGTTTCTGTGTGTGGGGAAGGTAGTCAGTGTGTGGGGAAGGGGTTTCACTGTGTGGGGAAGGGGTATCAGTGTGTGGGGAATGGTTTCAGTGTGTGGGGAAGGTATTCAGTGTGTGGGGAAGGGGTTTCACTGTGAGGGGAAGGGTTTTCAGTGTGTGGGGAATGGCTTCACTGTGTGGGGAATGGTTTCAGTGTGTGGGGAAGCGGTTTCACTGTGTGTGGAATGTGTTTCAGTGTGGGGTGAAGGGGATTCAGTGTGTTGGGAAGTGTTCAGTGTGTGGGGAGGGGTTTCACTGTGTGTGGGGAAATGGTTTCAGTGTGTGGGGAAGGGTTTCAGTGTGTGGGGAAGGGGTTTCAGTGTGTGGGGAAGGGTTTCAGTGTGTAGGGAAGGGTTTCACTGTGCGGGGAAGGTGTTTCAGTGTGTGGGGAAGGGGATTCAGTGTGTGGGGATGGGTTTCAGCGTGTGGGGAAGGGTTTCAGTATGTGGGGAAGGTGTTTCAGGATGTGGGGATGGTTTCAGTGTGTGGGGTATGGTTTCAGTGTGTGCGGAATGGTTTCAGCATGAGGGGAAGGGGTTTCAGTGTGAGGGGAAGGATTTCAGTTTGTGTAGAAGGGTTTCAGTGTGTGGGGAAGGGTTTCAGTGTGTGGGGAAGGGGTTTCAGTGTGTGGGGAAGGGTTTCAGTGTGTTGGTATGGGTTTCAGTGTGTGGGGAAGGGTTTCAGTGTGTGGGGAAGGAGTTTCAGTGTGTGGGGAAGGTGTTTCACTGCGTGGGGACGGGGGTTTCAGTGTGTGGGGAAGGGGTTTCAGTGTCTAGGGTAGGGTTTTCAGTGTGTGGGGAATGGTTTCAGTGTGTGGGGAAGGGGTTTCAGTGTGTGGGGAATGTGGTTCTGTGTGTGGGGATGGGTTTTCAGTGTGCGGGGAGGATGTTTCAGTGTGTGTGGACGGGGTTTCTGTGTGTGGGGAAGGGGTTTCCGTGTGTGCGGAATGGGTTTCAGTGTGTGGGGAAGGGGTTTCACTGTGTGGGGAAGGGGTTTCAGTGTGTGGGGAACGGGTTTCTGTGTGTGGGGAATGGTTTCAGTGTGTGGGACAAGTGTTTCTGTGTGTGGGGAAGGTGTTTCAGTGTGTGGGGAAGGGGATTCACTGTGTGGGGAAGGGGTTTCAGTTTTTGGGGAAGGGTTTTCCGTGTGTGGGGACGTTGTTTGAGTGTGTGGGGAAGGGGTTTCAGTGTGTGTGGAAGGGGTTTCAGTGTGTGGGGAAGGGGTTTCAGTGCGTGGGTAATGGTTTCAGTGTGTGGGGACGGGCTTCAGTGTGTGGGGAAGGGGTTTCACTGTGTGGGGAAAGGGTTACAGTGTGTGGTGAAGGGGTTTCACTGTGTGGGGAAGGGGTTTCAGTGTGTGGGGAAGGGGTTTCACTGTGTGGGGATGGGGTTTCAGTGTATGGAGAATGGTTTCAGTGTGTGGGGAAAGGATTTCAGTGTGTGGGGAAGGTGATTCAGTGTGTGGAGAAGGGGATTCTCTGTGTGGGGAAGAGGTTTCAGTGTATGGGGAAGGGGTTTCAGTGTGTGGGAAAGGGGTTTCAGTGTGTGGGGAATGGTTTCAGTGTGTGGGGAAGTGTTTCAGTGTGTGGGGAATTGTTTCAGTGTGTGGGGAATGGTTTCAACGTGTGGGGAAGGGGTTTCAGTGTGTGGGGAAGGGTTTCAGTGTGTGGGGAAGGTATTCAGTGTGTGGGGAAGGGGTTTCAGTGTGTGTGGAAGGGCTTTCAGTGTGTGGGGAATGGTTTCAGTGTGTGGGGAAGGGGTTTCAGTGTGTGTGGAAGGGGTTTCAGTGTGTGGGGAATGTGGTTCAGTGTGTGGGGAAGGGGTTTCAGTGTGTGGGGAATGGTTTCAGTGTGTGGGGAAGGGGTTTCACTGTGTGGGGAAGGGGTTTCAGTGTGTGGGGAAGGGGTTTCAGTGTGTGGGGAAGGGTTTCAGTGTGTGGGGAAGGGGTTTCAGTGTGTGGGGAAGGGGTTTCAGTCTGTGGGGAAGGGGATTCAGAATGTGGGAAATGGTTTCAGTGTGTGGGGACGGGTTTCAGTGTGTGGGGAAGGGGTTTCACTGTGTGGGGAAGGGGTTTCAGAGTGTGGGGAATGGTTTCTGTGTGTGGGGAAGGTAGTCAGTGTGTGGGGAAGGGGTTTCACTGTGTGGGGAAGGGGTATCAGTGTGTGGGGAATGGTTTCAGTGTGTGGGGAAGGTATTCAGTGTGTGGGGAAGGGGTTTCACTGTGAGGGGAAGGGTTTTCAGTGTGTGGGGAATGGCTTCACTGTGTGGGGAATGGTTTCAGTGTGTGGGGAAGCGGTTTCACTGTGTGTGGAATGTGTTTCAGTGTGGGGTGAAGGGGATTCAGTGTGTTGGGAAGTGTTCAGTGTGTGGGGAGGGGTTTCACTGTGTGTGGGGAAATGGTTTCAGTGTGTGGGGAAGGGTTTCAGTGTGTGGGGAAGGGGTTTCAGTGTGTGGGGAAGGGTTTCAGTGTGTAGGGAAGGGTTTCACTGTGCGGGGAAGGTGTTTCAGTGTGTGGGGAAGGGGATTCAGTGTGTGGGGATGGGTTTCAGCGTGTGGGGAAGGGTTTCAGTGTGTGGGGAAGGGGTTTCAGGATGTGGGGAATGGTTTCAGTGTGTGGGGTATGGTTTCAGTGTGTGCGGAATGGTTTCAGCATGAGGGGAAGGGGTTTCAGTGTGAGGGGAAGGATTTCAGTTTGTGTAGAAGGGTTTCAGTGTGTGGGGAAGGGTTTCAGTGTGTGGGGAAGGGGTTTCAGTGTGTGGGGAAGGGTTTCAGTGTGTTGGTATGGGTTTCAGTGTGTGGGGAAGGGTTTCAGTGTGTGGGGAAGGAGTTTCAGTGTGTGGGGAAGGTGTTTCACTGCGTGGGGACGGGGGTTTCAGTGTGTGGGGAAGGGGTTTCAGTGTCTAGGGTAGGGTTTTCAGTGTGTGGGGAATGGTTTCAGTGTGTGGGGAAGGGGTTTCAGTGTGTGGGGAATGTGGTTCTGTGTGTGGGGAAGGGGTTTTCAGTGTGCGGGGAGGATGTTTCAGTGTGTGTGGACGGGGTTTCTGTGTGTGGGGAAGGGGTTTCCGTGTGTGCGGAATGGGTTTCAGTGTGTGGGGAAGGGGTTTCACTGTGTGGGGAAGGGGTTTCAGTGTGTGGGGAAGGGGTTTCTGTGTGTGGGGAATGGTTTCAGTGTGTGGGACAAGGGTTTCTGTGTGTGGGGAAGGTGTTTCAGTGTGTGGGGAAGGGGATTCACTGTGTGGGGAAGGGGTTTCAGTTTTTGGGGAAGGGTTTTCCGTGTGTGGGGACGTTGTTTGAGTGTGTGGGGAAGGGGTTTCAGTGTGTGTGGAAGGGGTTTCAGTGTGTGGGGAAGGGGTTTCAGTGCGTGGGTAATGGTTTCAGTGTGTGGGGACGGGCTTCAGTGTGTGGGGAAGGGGTTTCACTGTATGGGGAAAGGGTTACAGTGTGTGGTGAAGGGGTTTCACTGTGTGGGGAAGGGGTTTCAGTGTGTGGGGAAGGGGTTTCAATGTGTGGGGATGGGGTTTCAGTGTATGGAGAATGGTTTCAGTGTGTGGGGAAAGGATTTCAGTGTGTGGGGAAGGTGATTCAGTGTGTGGAGAAGGGGATTCTCTGTGTGGGGAAGGGGTTTCAGTGTATGGGGAAGGGGTTTCAGTGTGTGGGAAAGGGGTTTCAGTGTGTGGGGAATGGTTTCAGTGTGTGGGGAAGTGTTTCAGTGTGTGGGGAATTGTTTCAGTG
Source organism: Heterodontus francisci (assembly GCF_036365525.1). Taxonomy (NCBI): domain Eukaryota; kingdom Metazoa; phylum Chordata; class Chondrichthyes; order Heterodontiformes; family Heterodontidae; genus Heterodontus; species Heterodontus francisci. The sequence goes on from NW_027140523.1 coordinate 9,277, forward strand.
TGTGGGGAATGGTTTCAACGTGTGGGGAAGGGGTTTCAGTGTGTGGGGAAGGGTTTCAGTGTGTGGGGAAGGTATTCAGTGTGTGGGGAAGGGGTTTCAGTGTGTGGGGAAGGGTTTCAGTTTGTGGGGAAGGGTTTCACTGTGTTACGAAGGTGTTTCAGTGTGTGGGGAAGGGGATTCAGTGTGTGGTGAAGAGGTTCAGTGTGTGGGGAAGGGTTTCAGTGTGTGGGGAAGGGGTTTCAGTGTGTGGGGAAGGGTTTCAGTGTGTGGGGAATGGTTTCAGTGTGTGGGGAATGGTTTCAGCGAGTGGGGAAGGGGTTTCAGTGTGTGGGGAAGGGTTTCAGTGTGTGGGGAAGGGTTTCAGTGTGTGGGGAAGGGGTTTCAGTGTGTGGGGAAGGGTTTCAGCGTGTGGGTATGGATTTCAGTGTGTGGGGAAGGGTTTCAGTGTGTGGGGAAGGAGTTTCAGTGTGTGGGGAAGGTGTTTAACTGTGTGGGGATGGGGTTTCAGTGTGTTGGGAAGGGGTTTCAGTGTGTCGGGTAGGGCATTCAGTGCGTGGGGTATGGTTTCAGTTTGTGGGGAAGGGATTTCAGTGGGTGGGGAAGGGGTTTCACTGTGTGGGGATGTGTGTTCAGTGTGTGAGGAAGATGTTTCAGTGTTTGGGGACGGGGTTCCTGTGTGTGGGGAAGGGGTTTCCGTGTGTGGGGAAGGTGTTTCAGTGTGTGGGGAATTGTTTCAGTGTGTGGGGAAGGGGATTCTCTGTGTGGGGAAGGGGTTTCAGTGTGTGTGGAACGGGTTTCAGTGTGTGGGCAAGGGGTTTCAGTGTGTGGGGAATGGTTTCAGTGTGTGGGGAAGGGGTTTCACTGTGTGTGGAAGGGCTTTCAGTGTGTGGGGAATGGTTTCAGTGTGTGGGGAAGGGGTTTCAGTGTGTGTGGAAGGGGTTTCAGTGTGTGGGGAATGTGGTTCAGTGTGTGGGGAAGGGGTTTCAGTGTGTGGGGAATGGTTTCAGTGTGTGGGGAAGGGGTTTCACCGTGTGGGGAAGGGGTTTCAGTGTGTGGGGAAGGGGTTTCAGTGTGTGGGGAAGGGTTTCAGTGTGTGGGGAAGGGGTTTCAGTGTGTGGGGAAGGGGTTTCAGTCTGTGGGGAAGGGGATTCAGAGTGTGGGAAATGGTTTCAGTGTTTGGGGACGGGTTTCAGTGTGTGGGGAAGGGGTTTCACTGTGTGGGGAAGGGGTTTCAGAGTGTGGGGAATGGTTTCTGTGTGTGGGGAAGGTATTCAGTGTGTGGGGAAGGGGTTTCACTGTGTGGGGAAGGGGTATCAGTGTGTGGGGAATGGTTTCAGTGTGTGGGGAAGGTATTCAGTGTGTGGGGAAGGGGTTTCACTGTGAGGGGAAGGGTTTTCAGTGTGTGGGGAATGGCTTCACTGTGTGGGGAATGGTTTCAGTGTGTGGGGAAGCGGTTTCACTGTGTGTGGAATGTGTTTCAGTGTGGAGTGAAGGGGATTCAGTGTGTTGGGAAGTGTTCAGTGTGTGGGGAGGGGTTTCACTGTGTGTGGAATGTGTTTCAGTGTGTGGGGAAGGGGTTTCAGTGTGTGGGGAAATGGTTTCAGTGTGTGGGGAAGGGTTTCAGTGTGTGGGGAAGGGGTTTCAGTGTGTGGGGAAGGGTTTCAGTGTGTAGGGAAGGGTTTCACTGTGCGGGGAAGGTGTTTCAGTGTGTGGGGAAGGGAATCAGTGTGTGGGGAAGGGTTTCAGTGTGTGGGGAAGGGTTTCAGTGTGTGGGGAAGGGGTTTCAGGATGTGGGGAATGGTTTCAGTGTGTGGGGTATGGTTTCAGTGTGTGCGGAATGGTTTCAGCATGAGGGGAAGTGGTTTCAGTGTGAGGGGAAGGATTTCAGTTTGTGTAGAAGGGTTTCAGTGTGTGGGGAAGGGTTTCAGTCTGTGGGGAAGGGGTTTAAGTGTGTGGGGAAGGGTTTCAGTGTGTTGGTATGGGTTTCAGTGTGTGGGGAAGGGTTTCAGTGTGTGGGGAAGGAGTTTCAGTGTGTGGGGAAGGTGTTTCACTGCGTGGGGACGGGGGTTTCAGTGTGTGGGGAAGGGGTTTCAGTGTCTAGGGTAGGGTTTTCAGTGTGTGGGGAATGGTTTCAGTGTGTGGGGAAGGGTTTCAGTGTGTGGGGAAGGGTTTTCACTGCTTGGGGGTGGGTTTTCAGTGTGCGGGGAGGATGTTTCAGTGTGTGTGGACGGGGTTTCTGTGTGTGGGGAAGGGGTTTCCGTGTGTGGGGAAAGGGTTTCAGTGTGTGGGGAAGGGGTTTCACTGTGTGGGGAAGGGGTTTCAGTGTGTTTGGAAGGGGTTTCTGTGTGTGGGGAATGGTTTCAGTGTGTGGGACAAGGGTTTCTGTGTGTGGGGAAGGTGTTTCAGTGTGTGGGGAAGGGGATTCAGTGTGTGGGGAAGGGGTTTCAGTTTTTGGGGAGGGGTTTTCCGTGTGTGGGGACGTTGTTTGAGTGTGTGAGGAAGGGGTTTCAGTGTGTGTGGAAGGGGTTTCACTGTGTGGGGAAGGGGTTTCTGTGCCTGGGTAATGGTTTCAGTGTGTGGGGACGGGTTTCAGTGTGTGGGGAAGGGGTTTCAGTGTGTGGGGAAGGGGTTTCACTGTGTGGGGATGGGGTTTCAGTGTGTGGAGAATGGTTTCAGTGTGTGGGGAAAGGATTTCAGTGACTGGGGAAGGTGATTCAGTGTGTGGAGAAGGGGATTCTCTGTGTGGGGAAGGGGTTTCAGTGTATGGGGATGGGGTTTCAGTGTGTGGGAAAGGGGTTTCAGTGTGTGGGGAATGGTTTCAGTGTGTGGGGAAGGGGTTTCAGTGTGTGGGGTATTGTTTCAGTGTGTGGGGATGGGGTTTCAGTGTGTGGGGAAGGGTCTCAGTGTGTGGGGAAGGGTTTCTGTGTGTGGGGAAGGGGTTTCAGTGTGTGGGGAAGGGTTTCAGTTTGTGGGGAAGGGTTTCACTGTGTTACGAAGGTGTTTCAGTGTGTGTGGAAGGGGATTCAGTGTGTGGTGAAGAGGTTCAGTGTGTGGGGAATGGTTTCAGTGTGTCGGGAAGGGGTTTCAGTGTGTGGGGAAGTGTTTCAGTGTGTGGGGAATGGTTTCAGTGTGTGGGGAATGGTTTCAGCGAGTGGGGAAGGGGTTTCAGTGTGTTGGGAAGGATTTCAGTGTGTGGGGAAGGGTTTCAGTGTGTGGGGAAGGGTTTCAGTGTGTGGGGAAGGGGTTTCAGTGTGTGGGGAAGGGGTTTCAGTGTGTGGGGAAGGGTTTCAGTGTGTAGGGAAGGGTTTCACTGTGCGGGGAAGGTGTTTCAGTGTGTGGGGAAGGGGATTCAGTGTGTGGGGAAGGGTTTCAGTGCGTGGGGAAGGGTTTCAGTGTGTGGGGAAGGGGTTTCAGGATGTGGGGAATGGTTTCAGTGTGTGGGGTATGGTTTCAGTGTGTGCGGAATGGTTTCAGCATGAGGGGAAGGGGTTTCAGTGTGAGTGGAAGTATTTCAGTTTGTGTAGAAGGGTTTCAGTGTGTGGGGAAGGGTTTCAGTGTGTGGGGAAGGTGTTTCACTGCGTGGGGACGGGGTTTTCAGTGTGTGGGGAAGGGGTTTCAGTGTCTAGGGTAGGGTTTTCAATGTGTGGGGAATTGTTTCAGTGTGTGGGAAGGGGTTTCAGTGTGTGGGGAATGTGGTTCTGTGTGTGGGGAAGGGGTTTTCAGTGTGCGGGGAGGATGTTTCAGTGTGTGTGGACGGGGTTTCTGTGTGTGGGGAAGGTGTTTCCGTGTGTGCAGAAAGGGTTTCAGTGTGTGGGGAAGGGGTTTCACTGTGTGGGGAAGGGGTTTCAGTGTGTGGGGAAGGGGTTTCTGTGTGTGGGGAATGGTTTCAGTGTGTGGGACAAGGGTTTCTGTGTGTGGGGAAGGTGTTTCAGTGTGTGGGGAATGGGATTCACTGTGTGGGGAAGGGGTTTCAGTTTTTGGGGAAGGGTTTTCCGTGTGTGGGGACGTTGTTTGAGTGTGTGGGGAAGGGGTTTCAGTGTGTGTGGAAGGGGTTTCAGTGTGTGGGGAAGGGGTTTCAGTGTTGGGTAATGGTTTCAGTGTGTGGGGACGGGTTTCAGTGTGTGGGGAAGGGGTTTCACTGTGTGGGGAAAGGGTTACAGTGTGTGATGAAGGGGTGTCACTGTGTGGGGAAGGGGTTTCAGTGTGTGGGGAAGGGGTTTCACTGTGTGGGGATGGGGTTTCAGTGTATGGAGAATGGTTTCAGTGTGTGGGGAAAGGATTTCAGTGTGTGGGGAAGGTGATTCAGTGTGTGGAGAAGGGGATTCTCTGTGTGGGGAAGGGGTTTCAGTGTATGGGGAAGGGGTTTCAGTGTGTGGGAAAGGGGTTTCAGTGTGTGGGGAATGGTTTCAGTGTGTGGGGAAGTGTTTCAGTGTGTGGGGAATTGTTTCAGTGTGTGGGGAATGGTTTCAACGTGTGGGGAAGGGGTTTCAGTGTGTGGGGAAGGGTTTCAGTGTGTGGGGAAGGTTTTCAGTGTGTGGGGAAGGGGGTTCAGTGTGTGGGGAAGGGTTTCAGTTTGTGGGGAAGGGTTTCACTGTGTTACGAAGGTGTTTCAGTGTGTGGGGAAGGGGATTCAGTGTGTGGTGAAGAGGTTCAGTGTGTGGGGAACGGTTTCAGTGTGTGGGGAAGGGGTTTCAGTGTGTGGGGAAGGGTTTCTGTGTGTGGGGAATGGTTTCAGTGTGTGGGGAATGGTTTCAGCGAGTGGGGAAGGGGTTTCAGTGTGTGGGGAAGGGTTTCAGTGTGTGGGGAAGGGTTTCAGTGTGTGGGGAAGGGGTTTCAGTGTGTGGGGAAGGGTTTCAGCGTGTGGGTATGGGTTTCAGTGTGTGGGGAAGGGTTTCAGTGTGTGGGGAAGGAGTTTCAGTGTGTGGGGAAGGTGTTTCACTGTGTGGGGATGGGGTTTCAGTGTGTTGGGAAGGGGTTTCAGTGTGTCGGGTAGGGCATTCAGTGTGTGGGGTATGGTTTCAGTTTGTGGGGAAGGGGTTTCAGTGGGTGGGGAAGGGGTTACACTGTGTGGGGATGGGTGTTCAGTGTGTGGGGAAGATGTTTCAGTGTTTGGGGACGGGGTTCCTGTGTGTGGGGAAGGGGTTTCCGTGTGTGGGGAAGGTGTTTCAGTGTGTGGGGAATTGTTTCAGTGTGTGGGGAAGGGGATTCTCTGTGTGGGGAAGGGGTTTCAGTGTGTGTGGAACGGGTTTCAGTGTGTGGGCAAGGGGTTTCAGTGTGTGGGGAATGGTTTCAGTGTGTGGGGAAGGGGTTTCACTGTGTGTGGAAGGGCTTTCAGTGTGTGGGGAATGGTTTCAGTGTGTGGGGAAGGGGTTTCAGTGTGTGTGGAAGGGGTTTCAGTGTGTGGGGAATGTGGTTCAGTGTGTGGGGAAGGGGTTTCAGTGTGTGGGGAATGGTTTCAGTGTGTGGGGAAGGGGTTTCACCGTGTGGGGAAGGGGTTTCAGTGTGTGGGGAAGGGGTTTCAGTGTGTGGGGAAGGGTTTCAGTGTGTGGGGAAGGGGTTTCAGTGTGTGGGGAAGGGGTTTCAGTCTGTGGGGAAGGGGATTCAGAGTGTGGGAAATGGTTTCAGTGGGTGGGGACGGGTTTCAGTGTGTGGGGAAGGGGTTTCACTGTGTGGGGAAGGGGTTTCAGAGTGTGGGGAATGGTTTCTGTGTGTGGGGAAGGTATTCAGTGTGTGGGGAAGGGGTTTAACTGTGTGGGGAAGGGGTATCAGTGTGTGGGGAATGGTTTCAGTGTGTGGGGAAGGTATTCAGTGTGTGGGGAAGGGGTTTCACTGTGAGGGGAAGGGTTTTCAGTGTGTGGGGAATGGCTTCACTGTGTGGGGAATGGTTTCAGTGTGTGGGGAAGCGGTTTCACTGTGTGTGGAATGTGTTTCAGTGTGGGGTGAAGGGGATTCAGTGTGTTGGGAAGTGTTCAGTGTGTGGGGAGGGGTTTCACTGTGTGTGGAATGTGTTTCAGTGTGTGGGGAAGGGGTTTCAGTGTGTGGGGAAATGGTTTCAGTGTGTGGGGAAGGGTTTAAGTGTGTGGGGAAGGGGTTTCAGTGTGTGGGGAAGGGTTTCAGTGTGTAGGGAAGGGTTTCACTGTGCGGGGAAGCTGTTTCAGTGTGTGGGGAAGGGTAATCAGTGTGTGGGGAAGGGTTTCAGTGTGTGGGGAAGGGTTTCAGTGTGTGGGGAAGGGGTTTCAGGATGTGGGGAATGGTTTCAGTGTGTGGGGTATGGTTTCAGTGTGTGCGGAATGGTTTCAGCATGAGGGGAAGGGGTTTCAGTGTGAGGGGAAGGATTTCAGTTTGTGCAGAAGGGTTTCAGTGTGTGGGGAAGGGTTTCAGTGTGTGGGGAAGGGGTTTCAGTGTGTGGGGAAGGGTTTCAGTGTGTTGGTATGGGTTTCAGTGTGTGGGGAAGGGTTTCAGTGTGTGGGGAAGGAGTTTCAGTGTGTGGGGAAGGTGTTTCACTGCGTGGGGACGGGGGTTTCAGTGTGTGGGGAAGGGGTTTCACTGTCTAGGGTAGGGTTTTCAGTGTGTGGGGAATGGTTTCAGTGTGTGGGGAAGGGTTTCAGTGTGTGGGGAAGGGTTTTCACTGCGTGGGGGTGGGTTTTCAGTGTGCGGGGAGGATGTTTCAGTGTGTGTGGACGGGGTTTCAGTGTGTGGGACAAGGGTTTCTGTGTGTGGGGAAGGTGTTTCAGTGTGTGGGGAAGGGGATTCAGTGTGTGGGGAAGGGGTTTCAGTTTTTGGGGAGGGGTTTTCCGTGTGTGGGGACGTTGTTTGAGTGTGTGAGGAAGGGGTTTCAGTGTGTGTGGAAGGGGTTTCAGTGTGTGGGGAAGGGGTTTCTGTGCCTGGGTAATGGTTTCAGTGTGTGGGGACGGGTTTCAGTGTGTGGGGAAGGGGTTTCAGTGTGTGGGGAAGGGGTTTCACAGTGTGGGGATGGGGTTTCAGTGTGTGGAGAATGGTTTCAGTGTGTGGGGAAAGGATTTCAGTGTCTGGGTAAGGTGATTCAGTGTGTGGAGAAGGGGATTCTCTGTGTGGGGAAGGGGTTTCAGTGTCTGGGGATGGGGTTTCAGTGTGTGGGAAAGGGGTTTCAGTGTGTGGGGAATGGTTTCAGTGTGTGGGGAAGTGTTTCAGTGTGTGGGGTATTGTTTCAGAGTGTGGGGAATGGTTTCAGTGTGTGGGGATGGGTTTTCAGTGTGTGGGGAAGGGTCTCAGTGTGTGGGGAAGGGTTTCAGTGTGTGGGGAAGGGGTTTCAGTGTGTGGGGAAGGGTTTCAGTTTGTGGGGAAGGGTTTCACTGTGTTACGAAGGTGTTTCAGTGTGTGTGGAAGGGGATTCAGTGTGTGGTGAAGAGGTTCAGTGTGTGGGGAATGGTTTCAGTGTGTGGGGAAGGGGTTTCAGTGTGTGGGGAAGGGTATCAGTGTGTGGGGAATGGTTTCAGTGTGTGGGGAATGGTTTCAGCGAGTGGGGAAGGGGTTTCAGTGTGTGGGGAAGGATTTCAGTGTGTGTGGATGGCTTTCAGTGTGTGGGGAAGGGTTTCAGTGTGTGGGGAAATGGTTTCAGTGTGTGGGGAAGGGTTTCAGTGTGTGGGTATGGGTTTCAGAGTGTGGGGAAGGGTTTCAGTGTGTGGGGAAGGAGTTTCAGTGTGTGGGGAAGGTGTTTCACTGTGTGGGGATGGGGTTTCAGTGTGTGGGGACGGGGTTTCAGTGTGTGCGGAAGGGTTTCAGTGTGTGGGTATGGGTTTCAGTGTGTGGGGAAGGGTTTCAGTTTTTGGGGAAGGGGTTTCAGTGTGTGGGGAAGGGGTTTCACTGTGTGGGGATGGGTTTTCAGTGTGTGGGGAAGATGTTTCAGTGTGTGGGGACGGGGTTCCTGTGTGTGGGGAAGGGGTTTCCATATGTGAGGAAGGGGATTCAGTGTGTGGGGAATTGTTTCAGTGTGTGGGGAAAGGATTTCAGTGTGTGGGGAAGGTGATTCAGTGTGTGGGGGAGGGGATTCTCTGTGTGGGGATGGGGTTTCAGTGTGTGGGGAATGTTTTCAGTGTGTGGGGAAGGGGTTTCAGTGTGTGGGGAAGGGGTTTCACTGTGTGTGGAAGGGTTTTCATTGTGTGGGGAATGGTTTCAGTGTGTTGGGAAGGGGTTTCAGTGTGTGTGGAAGGGGTTTCAGTGTGTGGGGAATGTGGTTCAGTGTGTGGGGAATGTGGTTCAGTGTGTGGGGAAGGGGTTTCAGTGTGTGGGAATGGTTTCAGTGTGTGGGGAAGGGGTTTCACTGTGTGGGGAAGGGGTTTCAGTGTGTGGGGAAGGGGTTTCAGTGTGTGGGGAAGGGGTTTCAGTGTGTGGGGAAGGGTTTCAGTGTGTGGGGAAGGGGTTTCAGTGTGTGGGGACGTGTTTTCAGTGTGTGGGGAAGGGGTATCAGTGTGTGCGGAATGGTTTCTGTGTGTGGGGAAGGTATTCAGTGTGTGGGGAATGGGTTTCACTGTGAGGGGAAGGGTTTTCAGTGTGTGGGGAATGGCTTCACTGTGTGGGGAATGGTTTCAGTCTGTGGGGAAGGGGTTTCACTGTGTGTGGAAGGTGTTTCTGTGTGGGGTGAAGGGGTTTCAGTGTGTGGGGTAGTGTTTCCAGGTGTGGGGAAGGGGTTTCACTGTGTGTGGAATGTGTTTCAGTGTGTGGGGAATGGGTTTCAGTGTGTGGGGAAGGGGTTTCAGTGTGTGGAGTAGGGGTTTCAGTGTGTGGGGAAGGGTTTCAGTGTGTGGGGAAGGGGTTTCACTGTGTGGGGATGGGGTTTCAGTGTGTGGAGAATGGTTTCAGTGTGTGGGGAAAGGATTTCAGTGTGTGGGGAAGTGGATTCTCTGTGTGTGGAAGGGGTTTCAGTGTATGGGGATGGGGTTTCAGTGTGTGGGAAAGGGGTTTCAGTGTGTGGGGAATGGTTTCAGTGTGTGGGGAAGTGTTTCAGCGTGTGGGGAATTGTTTCAGTGTGTGGGGAATGGTTTCAGCGTGTGGGGAAGGGGTTTCAGTGTGTGGGGAAGGGTTTCAGTGTGTGGGGATGGGTTTCAGTGTGTGGGGAAGGGGTTTCAGTTTGTGGGGAAGGGTTTCAGTTTGTGGGGAAGGGTTTCACTGTGTTACGAAGGTGTTTCAGTGTGTGGGGAAGGGGATTCAGTGTGTGGTGAAGAGGTTCAAGTGTGGGGAATGGTTTCAGTGTGTGGGGAAGGGGTTTCAGTGTGTGGGGAAGGGTTTCAGTGTGTGGGGAATGGTTTCAGTGTGTGGGGAATGGTTTCAGCGAGTGTGGAAGGGGTTTCAGTGTGTGGGGAAGGGTTTCAGTGTGTGGGGAAGGTTTTCAGTGTGTGGGGAAGGGGTGTCAGTGTGTGGGGAAGGGTTTCAGTGTGTGGGTATGGGTTTCAGTGTGTGGGGAAGGGTTTCAGTGTGTGGGGAAGGAGTTTCAGTGTGTGGGGAAGGTGTTTCACTGTGTGGGGACGGGGTTTCAGTGTGTTGGGAAGGGGTTTCAGTGTGTCGGGTAGGGCATTCAGTGTGTGGGGAAGGGTTTCAGTTTGTGGGGAAGGGCTTTCAGTGTGTGGGGAAGGGGTTTCACTGTGTGGGGATGGGTTTTCAGTGTGTGGGGAAGATGTTTCCGTGTGTGGGGACGGGGTTCCTGTGTTTGGGGAAGGGGTTTCCATGTGTGGGGAAGGGGTTTCAGTGTGTGGAGAATTGTTTCAGTGTGTGGGGAAAGGATTTCAGTGTGTGGGGAAGGTGATTCAGTGTGTGGGGAAGGGGATTCTCTGTGAGGGGAAGGGGTTTCAGTGTGTGTGGAACGGGTTTCAGTGTGTGGGCAAGGGGTTTCCGTGTGTGGGGAATGGTTTCAGTGTGTGGGGAAGGGGTTTCAGTGTGTGGGGAATGGTTTCAGTGTGTGGGGAAGGGGTTTCAGTGTGTGGGGAAGGGGGTTCACTGTGTGTGGAAGGGTTTTCAGTGTGTGGGGAATGGTTTCAGTGTGTGGGGAAGGGGTTTCAGTGTGTGGGGAAGGGTTTCAGTCTGTGGGGAAGGGGTTTCAGTGTGTGGGGACGGGGTTTCAGTATGTGGGGAAGGGGATTCAGTGTGTGGGAAATGGTTTCAGTGTGTGGGGACTGGTTCCAGTATGTGGGGAAGGGTTTCAGTGTGTGGGGAAGGTGTATCAGTGTGTGGGGAATGGTTTCAGTGTGTGGGGAAGGTATTCAGTGTGTGGGGAAGGGGTTTCACTGTGAGGGAAAGGGTTTTCAGTGTGTGGGGCATGGCTTCACTGTGTGGGGAATGGTTTCAGTGTGTGGGGAAGGGGTTTCGCTGTGTGTGGAAGGTGTTTCAGTGTGTGGTGAGGGGGTTTCAGTGTGTGGGGAAGTGTTTCAGTGTGTGGGGAGGGGATTCACTGTGTGTGGAATGTGTTTCAGTGTGTGGGGAAGGGGTTTCAGTGTGTGGGGAAGGGTTTCAGTGTGTGGGGAAGGGTTTCAGTGTGTGAGGAAGGTGTTTCAGTGTGTGGGGAAGGGTTTCAGTGTGTGGGGAATTGTTTCACTGTGCGGGGAAGGTACTTCAGTGTGTGGGGAAGGGGATTCAGTGTGTGGGGAAGGGTTTCAGTGTGTGGGGAAGGGTTTTAGTGTGTGGGGAAGGGGTTTCAGGATGTGGGGAAGGGTTTCAGTGTGGGGGAATGGTTTCAGCGTGTGGGGAATGGTTTCAGCCTGTGGGGAATGGTTTCAGTGTGTGGGGAAGGATTTCAGTTTGTGGGGAAGGGGTTCAGTGTGTCGGGAAAGGTTTCAGTTGGTGGGGAAGGGTTTTCAGTGTGTGGGGAAGGGTTTTAGTGTGTGGGTATGGGTTTCAGTGTGTCGGGAAAGGTTTCAGTTGGTGGGGAAGGGTTTTCAGTGTGTGGGGAAGGGTTTTAGTGTGTGGGTATGGGTTTCAGTGTGTGGGGAAGGGTTTCAGTGTGTGGGGAAGGAGTTTCAGTGTGTGGGGAAGGCGTTTCACTGCGTGGGGAAGGGTTTTCACTGCGTGGGGATGGGTTTTCAGTGTGCGGGGAAGATGTTTCAGTGTGTGGGGACGGGGTGTCTGTGTGTGGGGAAGGGGTTTCCGTGTGTGGGGAAAGGGTTTCAGTGTGTGGGGAAGGGGTTTCACTGTGTGGGGAAGGGGTTTCAGTGTGTGGGGAAGTGGTTTCAGTGTGTGGGAATGGTTTCAGTGTGTGGGGCAAGGGTTTCAGTGTGTCGGGAAGGTGTTTCAGTGTGTGGGGAAGAGGTTTCAGTGGGTGGGGAAGGGGTTTCAGTGTGTGGGGAAGGGGATTCAGTGTGTGGGAAATGGTTTCAGTGTGTGGGGACAGGTTCCAGTGTGTGGGGAAGGGTTTCAGTGTGTGGGGAAGGGGTTTCACTGTGTGGGGAAGCTGTATCAGTGTGTGGGGAAGGGTTTCAGTGTGTGGGGAAGGGTTTTCAGTGTGTGGGGAATGGCTTCACTGTGTGGGGAATGGTTTCAGTGTGTGGGGAAGGGGTTTCACTGTGTGTGGAAGGTGTTTCAGTGTGTGGTGAAGTGGTTTCAGTGTGTCGGGAAGTGTTTCAGTGTGTGGGGAGGGGATTCACTGTGCGTGGAATGTGTTTCAGTGTGTGGGGAAGGGGTTTCAGTGTGTGGGGAAGGGTTTCAGTGTGTGGGGAAGGGTTGCAGTGTGTGGGGAAGGGGTTTCAGTGTGTGGGGAAGGGTTTCAGTGTGTGGGGACGTGTTTCACTGTGCGGGGAAGGTATTTCAGTGTGTGGGGAAGGGGATTCAGTGTGTGGGGAAGGGTTTCAGTGTGTTGGGACGGGTTTTAGTGTGTGTGGAAGGGGTTTCAGGATGTGGGGAAGGGTTTCAGTGTGTGGGGAATGGTTTCAGTGTGTGGGGAATTGTTTCAGCCTGTGGGGAATGGTTTCAGTGTGTGGGGAAGGATTTCAGTTTGTGGGGAAGGGTTTCAGTGTGTGGGGAAGGGTTTCAGTGGGTGGGGAAGGGTTTTCAGTGTGTGGGGAAGGGTTTCAGTGTGTGGGTATGGGTTTCAGTGTGTGGGGAAGGTGTTTCAGTGTGTGGGTATGGGTTTCAGTGTGTGGGGAAGGGGTTACAGTGTGTGGGGAAGTGGTTTCAGTGTGTGGGGGATGGTTTCAGTGTGTGGGGCAAGGGTTTGAGTGTGTGGGGAAGGTGTTTCAGTGTGTGGGGAAGGGGATTCACTGTGTGGAGAAGGGGTTTCAGTTTTTGGGGAATGGTGTTCCGTGTGTGGGGACGTTGTTTCAGTGTGTGGGGAAGGGGTTTCAGTGTGTGTGGAAGGGGTTTCAGTGTGTGTGGAAGGGGTTTCAGTGTGTGGAGAATGGTTTCAGTGTGTGGGGACGGGTTTCAGTGTGTGGGGCAGGGGTTTCACTGTGTGGGGAAAGGGTTTCATTGTGTGGTGAAGTGGTTTCACTGTGTGGGGAAGGGGTTTCAGTGTGTGGGGAAGGGGTTTCACTGTGTGCGGATGTGGTTTCAGTGTGTGGAGAATGGTTTCAGTGTGTGGGGAAAGGATTTCAGTGTGTGGGGAAGGTGATTCAGTGTGTGGAGAAGGGGATTGCCTGTGTGGGGAAGGGGTTTCAGTGTATGGGGAAGGGGTTTCAGTGTGTGGGAAAGGGGTTTCAGTGTGTGGGGAAGGGTTTCAGTGTGTGGGGAAGGGTTTCAGTGTGTGGGGAATGGTTTCAGTGTGTGGGGAAGGGGTTTCAGTGTGTGGGGAATGGTTTCAGTGATTGGGGATGGGTTTTCAGTGTGTGGGGAAGATGTTTCAGTGTGTGGGGACGGGGTTCCTGTGTGTGGGGAAGGGGTTTCAGTGTGTGGGGAAGGGGTTTCAGTGTGTGGTGAAGTGGTGGCACTGTGTGGGGAAAGGGTTTCAGTGTGTGGTGAAGTGGTTTCACTGTGTGGGGAAGGATTTCAGTGTGTGGGGAGGGGTTTCACGATGTGTGGAATGTGTTTCAGTGTGTGGGGAAGGGGTTTCAGTGTGTGGGGAAGGGTTTCAGTGTGTGGGGAAGGGTTTCAGTGTGTGGGGAAGGGGTTTCAGTGCGTGGGGAACGGTTTCAGTTTGTGGGGAAGGTGTTTCAGTGTGTGGGGAAGGGGATTCAGAGTGTTTGGAAGAGTTTCAGTGTGTGGAGAAGGGTTTCAGTGTGTGGGGAAGGGGTTTCAGTGTGTGGGGAATGGTTTCAATGTGTGGGGAATGGTTTCAGTGTGTGGGGAATGGTTTCAGCGTGTGGGGAATGGGTTTCATTGTGTGGGGAAGGATTTCAGTGTGTGGGGAAGGGTTTCAGGGTGTGGGGAAGTGTTTCAGTGTGTGGGGAAGGGGTTTCAGTGTGTGGGGAAGGGTTTCAGTGTGTGGGTATGGGTTTCAGTGTGTGGGGAAGGGTTTCAGTGTGTGGCGAAGTGTTTCAGTGTGTGGGGAAGTTGTTTCACTGTGTGGGGACGGTGTTTCAGTGTGTTGTGAAGGTGTTTCACTGTGTAGGGTAGGGCATTCAGTGTGTGGGGAAGGGTTTCAGTTTGTGGGGAAGGGGTTTCAGTGTGTGGGGAAGGGATTTCAGTGTGTGGGGATGGGTTTTCAGTGTGTGGGGAAGATGTTTCAGAGTGTACGGACGGGGTTCCTGTCTGTGGGGAAGGGGTTTTCGTGTGTGGGGAAGGGGTTTCAGTGTGTGGGGAATGGTTTCAGTGTGTGGGGAAGGGGTTTCAGTGTGTGGGGAAGGGGTTTCACTGTGTGTGGAAGGTTTTCAGTGTGTGGGGAATGGTTTCAGTGTGTGGGGAAGGGGTTTCAGTGTGTGGGGAAGGGTTTCAGTCTGTGGGGAAGGGGTTTCAGTGTGTGGGGACGGGGTTTCAGTGTGAGGGGAAGGGGATTCAGTGTGTGGGAAATGGTTTCAGTGTGTGGGGACTGGTTCCAGTATGTGGGGAAGGGTTTCAGTGTGTGGGGAAGGTGTATCAGTGTGCGGGGAATGGTTTCAGTGTGTGGGGAAGGTATTCAGTGTGTGGGGAAGTGGTTTCACTGTGAGGGGAAGGGTTTTCAGTGTGTGGGGCATGGCTTCACTGTGTGGGGAATGGTTTCAGTGTGTGGGGAAGGGGTTTCACTGTGTGTGGAAGGTGTTTCAGTGTGTGGTGAGGGGGTTTCAGTGTGTGGGGAAGTGTTTCAGTGTGTGGGGAGGGGATTCACTGTGTGTGGAATGTGTTTCAGTGTGTGGGGAAGGGGTTTCAGTGTGTGGGGAAGGGTTTCAGTGTGTGGGGAAGGGTTTCAGTGTGTGAGGAAGGGGTTTCAGTGTGTGGGGTAGGGTTTCAGTGTGTGGGGAATTGTTTCAGTGTGCGGGGAAGGTACTTCAGTGTGTGGGAAGGGGATTCAGTGTGTGGGAAGGGTTTCAGTGTGTGGGGAAGGGTTTTAGTGTGTGGGGAAGGGGTTTCAGGATGTGGGGAAGGGTTTCAGTGTGTGGGGAATGGTTTCAGCGTGTGGGGAATGGTTTCAGCATGTGGGGAATGGTTTCAGTGTGTGGGGAAGGATTTCAGTTTGTGGGGAAGGGGTTCAGTGTGTCGGGAAAGGTTTCAGTTGGTGGGGAAGGGTTTTCAGTGTGTGGGGAAGGGTTTCAGTGTGTGGGTATGGGTTTCAGTGTGTGGGGAAGGGTTTCAGTGTGTGGGGAAGGAGTTTCAGTGTGTGGGGAAGGCGTTTCACTGCGTGGGGAAGGGTTTTCACTGCGTGGGGATGGGTTTTCAGTGTGCGGGGATGATGTTTCAGTGTGTGGGGACGGGGTGTCTGTGTGTGGGGAAGGGGTTTCCGTGTGTGGGGAAAGGGTTTCAGTGTGTGGGGAAGGGGTTTCACTGTGTGGGGAAGGGGTTTCAGTGTGTGGGGAAGTGTTTCAGTGTGTGGGGAATGGTTTCAGTGTGTGGGGCAAGGCTTTCAGTGTGTGGGGAAGGTGTTTCAGTGTGTGGGGAAGAGGTTTCAGTGGGTGGGGACGGGGTTTCAGTGTGTGGGGAAGGGGATTCAGTGTGTGGAAATGGTTTCAGTGTGTGGGACAGGTTCCAGTGTGTGGGAAGGGTTTCAGTGTGTTTGGAAGGGGTTTCACTGTGTGGGAAGGTGTATCAGTGTGTGGGGAAGGGTTTCAGTGTGTGGGGAAGGGTTTTCAGTGTGTGGGGAATGGCTTCACTGTGTGGGGAATGTTTCAGTGTGTGGGGAAGGGGTTTCACTGTGTGTGGAAGGTGTTTCAGTGTGTGGTGAAGTGGTTTCAGTGTGTCGGGAAGTGTTTCAGTGTGTGGGGAGGGGATTCACTGTGCGTGGAATGTGTTTCAGTGTGTGGGGAAGGGGTTTCAGTGTGTGGGGAAGGGTTTCAGTGTGTGGGGAAGGGTTGCAGTGTGTGGGGAAGGGGTTTCAGTGTGTGGGAAGGGTTTCAGTGTGTGGGGAAGTGTTTCACTGTGCGGGAAGGTATTTCAGTGTGTGGGGAAGGGGATTCAGTGTGTGGGGAAGGGTTTCAATGTTTGGGGACGGGTTTTAGTGTGTGTGGAAGTGGTTTCAGGATGTGGGAAGGGTTTCAGTGTGTGGGGAATGGTTTCAGTGTGTGGGGAATTGTTTCAGCCTGTGGGGAATGGTTTCAGTGTGTGGGGAAGGATTTCAGTTTGTGGGAAGGGTTTCAGTGTGTGGGGAAGGGTTTCAGTGGGTGGGGAAGGGTTTTCAGTGTGTGGGTATGGGTTTCAGTGTGTGGGGAAGGGTTTCAGTATGTGGGGAAGGAGTTTCAGTGTGTGGGAAGGCGTTTCACTGCGTGGGGAAGGGTTTTCACTGCGTGGGGATGGGTTTTCAGTGTGCGGGGAAGATGTTTCAGTGTGTGGGTACGGGGTTTCTGTGTGTGGGGAAGGGGTTTCCGTGTGTGGGGAAAGGGTTTCAGTGTGTGGGGAAGGGTTTTCACTGTGTGGGGAAGGGGTTACAGTGTGTGGGGAAGTGGTTTCAGTGTGTGGGGGATGGTTTCAGTGTGTGGGGCAAGGGTTTCAGTGTGTGGGGAAGGTGTTTCAGTGTGTGGGGAAGGGGATTCACTGTGTGGAGAAGGGGTTTCAGTTTTTGGGGAATGGTGTTCCGTGTGTGGGGACGTTGTTTCAGTGTGTGGGGAAGGGGTTTCAGTGTGTGTGGAAGGGGTTTCAGTGTGTGTGGAAGGGGTTTCAGTGTGTGGGCAATGGTTTCAGTGTGTGGGGACGGGTTTCAGTGTGTGGGGAAGGGGTTTCACTGTGTGGGGAAAGGGTTTCATTGTGTGGTGAAGTGGTTTCACTGTGTGGGAAGGGGTTTCAGTGTGTGGGGAAGGGGTTTCACTGTGTGCGGATGGGGTTTCAGTGTGTGGAGAATGGTTTCAGTGTGTGGGGAAAGGATTTCAGTGTGTGGGGAAGGTGATTCAGTGTGTGGAGAAGGGGATTGGTGTGTGGGGAAGGGGTTTCAGTGTATGGGGAAGGGGTTTCAGTGTGTGGGAAAGGGGTTTCAGTGTGTGGGGAAGGGTTTCAGTGTGTGGGGAAGGGTTTCAGTGTGTGGGGAATGGTTTCAGTGTGTGGGGAAGGGGTTTCAGTGTGTGGGGAATGGCTTCAGTGATTGGGGATGGGTTTTCAGTGTGTGGGGAAGATGTTTCAGTGTGTGGGGACGGGGTTCCTGTGTGTGGGGAAGGGGTTTCCGTGTGTGGGGAAGGGGTTTCAGTGTGTGATTCAGTGTGTGGTGAAGTGGTGGCACTGTGTGGGGAAAGGGTTTCAGTGTGTGGTGAAGTGGTTTCACTGAGTGGGGAAGGATTTCAGTGTGTGGGGAGGGGTTTCACGATGTGTGGAATGTGTTTCAGTGTGTGGGGAAGGGGTTTCAGTGTGTGGGGAAGGGTTTCAGTGTGTGGGAAGGGTTTCAGTGTGTGGGGAAGGGGTTTCAGTGCGTGGGGAACGGTTTCAGTTTGTGGGGAAGGGTTTCACTGTGTGGGGAAGGTGTTTCAGTGTGTGGGGAAGGGGATTCAGAGTGTTTGGAAGAGTTTCAGTGTGTGGAGAAGGTTCAGTGTGTGGGGAAGGGGTTTCAGTGTGTGGGGAATGGTTTCAGTGTGTGGGGATTGGTTTCAGTGTGTGGGGAATGGTTTCAGCGTGTGGGGAATGGGTTTCATTGTGTGGGGAAGGATTTCAGTGTGTGGGGAAGGGTTTCAGGGTGTGGGGAAGTGTTTCAGTGTGTGGGGGAAGGGGTTCAGTGTGTGGGGAAGGTTTCAGTGTGTGGGTATGGGTTTCAGTGTGTGGGGAAGGGTTTCAGTGTGTGGCGAAGGGTTTCAGTGTGTGGGGAAGGTGTTTTCACTGTGTGGGGACGGTGTTTCAGTGTGTTGGGAAGGGGTTTCAGTGTGTAGGGTAGGGCATTCAGTGTGTGGGAAAGGGTTTCAGATTGTGGGGAAGGGGTTTCAGTGTGTGGGGAAGGGATTTCAGTGTGTGGGGATGGGTTTTCAGTGTGTGGGGAAGATGTTTCAGAGTGTACGGACGGGGTTCCTGTGTGTGGGGAAGGGATTTTCGTGTGTGGGGAAGGGGTTTCAGTGTTTGGGGAATTGTTTCAGTGTGTGGGGAAAGGATTTCAGTGTGTGGGGAAGGTGATTCAGTGTGTGGGGAAGGGGATTCTCTGTGTGGGGATGGGGTTTCAGTGTGTGTGGAACGGGGTTTCAGTGTGTGGGCAAGGGGTTTCAGTGTGTGGGGAATGGTTTCAGTGTGTGGGGAAGGGATTTCAGTGTGTGGGGAAGGGGTTTCAGTGTGTGTGGAAGGGGTTTCAGTGTGTGGGGAATGGTTTCAGTGTGTGGGGAAGAGGTTTCAATGTGTGTGGAAGGGGTTTCAGTGTGTGGGGAATGTGGTTCAGTTTGTGGGGAAGGGGTTTCAGTGTGTGGGAATGTTTTCAGTGTGTGGGGAAGGGGTTTCACTGTGTGGGGAAGGGGTTTCAGTGTGTGGAGAATGGTTTCAGTGTGTGGAGAAGGTGTTTCAGTGTGTGTGGAAGGGGTTTCAGTGTGTGGGGAAGGGGTTTCAGTGCGTGGGGAATGGTTTCAGTGTGTGGGGACGGGTTTCAGTGTGTGGGAAGTGGTTTCACTGTGTGGGGAAAGGGTTTCAGTGTGTGGTGAAGTGGTTTCACTGTGTGGGGAAGGGGTTTCAGTGTGTGGGAAAGGGGTTTCACGGTGTGCGGATGGGGTTTCAGTGTGTGGAGAATGGTTTCAGTGTGTGGGGAAAGGATTTCAGTGTGTGGGGAAGGTGATTCAGTGTGTGGAGAAGGGGATTGCCTGTGTAGGGAAGGGGTTTCAGTGTATGGGGAAGGGGTTTCAGTGTGTGGGAAGGGGTTTCAGTGTGTGGGGGAAGGGTTTCAGTGTGTGGGGAAGGGTTTCAGTGTGTGGGGAATGGTTTCAGTGTGTGGGGAAGGGGTTTCAGTGTGTGGGGAATGGTTTTCAGTGTGTGGGGATGGGTTTTCAGTGTGTGGGGAAGATGTTTCAGTGTGTGGGGACGGGGTTCCTGTGTGTGGGGAAGTGGTTTCCGTGTGTGGGGAAGGGGTTTCAGTGTGTGGTGATTGGTGGTTTCACTGTGTGGGGAAAGGGTTTCAGTGTGTGGTGAAGTGGTTTCACTGTGTGGGGAAGGATTGCAGTGTGTGGGGAGGGTTTTCACGATGTGTGGAATGTGTTTCAGTGTGTGGGGAACGGGTTTCAGTGTGTGGGGAAGGGTTTCAGTGTGTGGGAAGGGTTTCATTGTGTGGGGAAGGGGTTTCAGTGTGTGGGGAACGGTTCAGTTTGTGGGGAAGGATTCACTGTGTGGGGAAGGTGTTTCAGTGTGTGGGGAAGGGGATTCCGTGTGTGGGGAAGAGTTTCAGTGTGTGGAGAAGGGTTTCAGTGTGTGGGGAAGGGGTTTCAGTGTGTGGGGTATGGTTTCATTGTGTGGGGAAGGATTTCAGTGTGTGGGGAAGGGTTTCAGGATGTGGGGAACGGTTTCAGTGTGTGGGAAGGGGTTTCAGGGTGTGGGGAAGGGTTTTCACTGTGTGGGTATGGGTTTCAGTGTGTGGGGAAGGGTTTCAGTGTGTGCGAAGGGTTTCAGTGTGTGGGGAAGGTGTTTCACTGTGTGGGGACGGTGGTTCAGTGTGTGGGAAGGGGTTTCAGTGTGTAGGGTAGGGCATTCAGTGTGTGGGGAAGGGGTTTCAGTGTGTGGGATGGGTTTTCAGTGTGTGGGAAGATGTTTCAGAGTGTGGGGACGGGGTTCCTGTGTGTGGGGAAGGGGTTTCCGTGTGTGGGGAAGGGGTTCAGTGTTTGGGGAATTGTTTCAGTGGTGTGGGGAAAGGATTTCAGTGTGTGGGGAAGGTGATTCAGTGTGTGGGGAAGGGGATTCTCTGTGTGGGGATGGGGTTTCAGTGTGTGTGGAACGGGTTTCAGTGTGTGGGCAAGGGGTTTCCGTGTGTGGGGAATGGTTTCAGTGTGTGGGGAAGGATTTCAGTGTGTGGGGAAGGGGTTTCAGTGTGTGTGGAAGGGGTTTTCAGTGTGTGGGGAATGGTTTCAGTGTGTGGGGAAGAGGTTTCAGTGTGTGTGGAAGGGGTTTCAGTGTGTGGGGAATGTGGTTCAGTGTGTGGGAAGGGGTTTCAGTGTGTGGGGAATGGTTTCAGTGTGTGGGGAAGGGGTTTCACTGTGTGGGGAAGGGGTTTCAGTGTGTGGAGAATGGTTTCAGTGTGTCGGGAAGGGGTTTCAGTGTGTGGGAAGGGTTTCAGTGCATGGGGAAGGGTTTTCAGTGTGTGGGAACGGAGTTTCTGTGTGTGGGGAAGGGGTTTCACTGTGTGGGGAAAGGGTTTCATTGTGTGGTGAAGTGGTTTCACTGTGTGGGGAAGGGGTTTCAGTGTGTCGGGGAAGGGGTTTCACTGTGTGCGGATGGGGTTTCAGTGTGTGGAGAATGTTTTCAGTGTGTGGGGAAAGGATTTCAGTGTGTGGGGAAGGTGATTCAGTGTGTGGAGAAGGGGATTGGTGTGTGGGGAAGGGGTTTCAGTGTATGGGGAAGGGGTTTCAGTGTGTGGGAAAGGGGTTTCAGTGTGTGGGGAAGGGTTTCAGTGTGTGGGGAAGGGTTTCAGTGTGTGGGGAATGGTTTCAGTGTGTGGGGAAGGGGTTTCAGTGTGTGGGGAATGGCTTCAGTGATTGGGGATGGGTTTTCAGTGTGTGGGGAAGATGTTTCAGTGTGTGGGGACGGGGTTCCTGTGTGTGGGGAAGGGGTTTCCGTGTGTGGGGAAGGGGTTTCAGTGTGTGGTGAAGTGGTGGCACTGTGTGGGGAAAGGGTTTCAGTGTGTGGTGAAGTGGTTTCACTGAGTGGGGAAGGATTTCAGTGTGTGGGGAGGGGTTTCACGATGTGTGGAATGTGTTTCAGTGTGTGGGGAAGGGGTTTCAGTGTGTGGGGAAGGGTTTCAGTGTGTGGGGAAGGGTTTCAGTGTGTGGGGAAGGGGTTTCAGTGCGTCGGGGAACGGTTTCAGTTTGTGGGGAAGGGTTTCACTGTGTGGGGAAGGTGTTTCAGTGTGTGGGGAAGGGGATTCAGAGTGTTTGGAAGAGTTTCAGTGTGTGGAGAAGGGTTTCAGTGTGTGGGGAAGGGGTTTCAGTGTGTGGGGAATGGTTTCAGTGTGTGGGGATTGGTTTCAGTGTGTGGGGAATGGTTTCAGCGTGTGGGAATGGTTTCATTGTGTGGGGAAGGATTTCAGTGTGTGGGAAGGTTTCAGGTGTGGGGAAGTGTTTCAGTGTGTGGGGAAGGGGTTTCAGTGTGTGGGGAAGGGTTTTCAGTGTGTGGGTATGGGTTTCAGTGTGTGGGGAATGGTTTCAGTTTGTGGCGAAGGGTTTCAGTGTGTGGGGAAGGTGTTTCACTGTGTGGGGGACGGTGTTTCAGTGTGTTGGGAAGGGTTTCAGTGTGTAGGGTAGGGCATTCAGTGTGTGGAAAGGGTTTCAGATTGTGGGGAAGGGGTTTCAGTGTGTGGGGAAGGATTTCAGTGTGTGGGGATGGGTTTTCAGTGTGTGGGGAAGATGTTTCAGAGTGTACGGACGGGGTTCCTGTGTGTGGGGAAGGGATTTTCGTGTGTGGGAAGGGGTTTCAGTGTTTGGGGAATTGTTTCAGTGTGTGGGGAAAGGATTTCAGTGTGTGGGGAAGGTGATTCAGTGTGTGGGGAAGGGGATTCTCTGTGTGGGGATGGGGTTTCAGTGTGTGTGGAACGGGTTTCAGTGTGTGGCAAGGGGTTCAGTGTGTGGGGAATGGTTTCAGTGTGTGGGGAAGGGATTTCAGTGTGTGGGGAAGGGGTTTCAGTGTGTGTGGAAGGGGTTTCAGTGTGTGGGGAATGGTTTCAGTGTGTGGGGAAGAGGTTTCCAATGTGTGTGGAAGGGGTTTCAGTGTGTGGGGAATGTGGTTCAGTTTGTGGGGAAGGGGTTTCAGTGTGTGGGGAATGTTTTCAGTGTGTGGGGAAGGGGTTTCACTGTGTGGGGAAGGGGTTTCAGTGTGTGGAGAATGGTTTCAGTGTGTGGAGAAGGTGTTTCAGTGTGTGTGGAAGGGGTTTCAGTGTGTGGGAAGGGGTTTCAGTGCGTGGGGATGGTTTCAGTGTGTGGGACGGGTTTCAGTGTGTGGGGAAGTGGTTTCACTGTGTGGGGAAAGGGTTTCAGTGTGTGGTGAAGTGGTTTCACTGTGTGGGGGAAAGGGGTTTCAGTGTGTGGGAAAGGGGTTTCACGGTGTGCGGATGGGGTTTCATGTGTTGGAGAATGGTTTCAGTGTGTGGGGAAAGGATTTCAGTGTGTGGGGAAGGTGATTCAGTGTGTGGAGAAGGGGATTGCCTGTGTAGGGAAGGGTTTCAGTGTATGGGGAAGGGTTTCAGTGTGTGGGAAAGGGGTTTCAGTGTGTGGGGAAGGGTTTCAGTGTGTGGGAAGGGTTTCAGTGTGTGGGGAATGGTTTCAGTGTGTGGGGAAGGGGTTTCAGTGTGTGGGGAATGGTTTCAGTGTGTGGGGATGGTTTTCAGTGTGTGGGGAAGATGTTTCAGTGTGTGGGACGGGGTTCCTGTGTGTGGGGAAGTGGTTTCCGTGTGTGGGGAAGGGGTTTCAGTGTGTGTGAATTGGTTCACTGTGTGGGGAAAGGTTTCAGTGTGTGGTGAAGTGGTTTCACTGTGTGGGGAAGGATTGCAGTGTGTGGGGAGGGTTTTCACGATGTGTGGAATGTGTTTCAGTGTGTGGGGAACGGGTTTCAGTGTGTGGGGAAGGGTTTCAGTGTGTGGGGAAGGGTTTCATTGTGTGGGGAAGGGGTTTCAGTGTGTGGGGAACGGTTTCAGTTTGTGGGGAAGGGATTCACTGTGTGGGGAAGGTGTTTCAGTGTGTGGGGAAGGGGATTCCGTGTGTGGGGAAGAGTTTCAGTGTGTGGAGAAGGGTTTCAGTGTGTGGGGAAGGGGTTTCAGTGTGTGGGGAATGGTTTCATTGTGTGGGGAAGGATTTCAGTGTGTGGGGAAGGGTTTCAGGATGTGGGGAACGGTTTCAGTGTGTGGGAAGGGGTTTCAGGGTGTGGGAAGGGTTTCACTGTGTGGGTATGGGTTTCAGTGTGTGGTGAAGGGTTTTCAGTGTGTGGCGAAGGTTTCAGTGTGTGGGGAAGGTGTTTCACTGTGTGGGGACGGTGGTTCAGTGTGTGGGGAAGGGGTTTCAGTGTGTAGGGTAGGGCATTCAGTGTGTGGGGAAGGGGTTTCAGTGTGTGGGGATGGGTTTTCAGTGTGTGGGAAGATGTTTCAGAGTGTGGGGACGGGGTTCCTGTGTGTGGGGAAGGGGTTTCCGTGTGTGGGGAAGGGGTTTCAGTGTTTGGGGAATTGTTTCAGTGTGTGGGGAAAGGATTTCAGTGTGTGGGGAAGGTGATTCAGTGTGTGGGGAAGGGGATTCTCTGTGTGGGGATGGGGTTTCAGTGTGTGTGGAACGGGTTTCAGTGTGTGGGCAAGGGGTTTCCGTGTGTGGGGAATGGTTTCAGTGTGTGGGGAAGGGATTTCAGTGTGTGGGGAAGGGGTTTCAGTGTGTGTGGAAGGGGTTTCA
This sequence comes from Heterodontus francisci, assembly GCF_036365525.1. Taxonomy (NCBI): domain Eukaryota; kingdom Metazoa; phylum Chordata; class Chondrichthyes; order Heterodontiformes; family Heterodontidae; genus Heterodontus; species Heterodontus francisci. The sequence goes on from NW_027140523.1 coordinate 32,319, forward strand.
GTGTGTGGGGAATGGTTTCAGTGTGTGGGGAAGAGGTTTCAGTGTGTGTGGAAGGGGTTTCAGTGTGTGGGGAATGTGGTTCAGTGTGTGGGGAAGGGGTTTCAGTGTGTGGGGAATGGTTTCAGTGTGTGGGGAAGGGGTTTCACTGTGTGGGGAAGGGGTTTCAGTGTGTGGAGAATGGTTTCAGTGTGTCGGGAAGGGGTTTCAGTGTGTGGGGAAGGGTTTCAGTGCATGGGGAAGGGTTTTCAGTGTGTGGGAACGGAGTTTCTGTGTGTGGGGAAGGGGTTTCACTGTGTGGGGAAAGGGTTTCATTGTGTGGTGAAGTGGTTTCACTGTGTGGGGAAGGGGTTTCAGTGTGTGGGGAAGGGGTTTCACTGTGTGCGGATGGGGTTTCAGTGTGTGGAGAATGGTTTCAGTGTGTGGGGAAAGGATTTCAGTGTGTGGGGAAGGTGATTCAGTGTGTGGAGAAGGGGATTGGTGTGTGGGGAAGGGGTTTCAGTGTATGGGGAAGGGGTTTCAGTGTGTGGGAAAGGGGTTTCAGTGTGTGGGGAAGGGTTTCAGTGTGTGGGGAAGGGTTTCAGTGTGTGGGGAATGGTTTCAGTGTGTGGGGAAGGGGTTTCAGTGTGTGGGGAATGGCTTCAGTGATTGGGGATGGGTTTTCAGTGTGTGGGGAAGATGTTTCAGTGTGTGGGGACGGGGTTCCTGTGTGTGGGGAAGGGGTTTCCGTGTGTGGGGAAGGGGTTTCAGTGTGTGGTGAAGTGGTGGCACTGTGTGGGGAAAGGGTTTCAGTGTGTGGTGAAGTGGTTTCACTGAGTGGGGAAGGATTTCAGTGTGTGGGGAGGGGTTTCACGATGTGTGGAATGTGTTTCAGTGTGTGGGGAAGGGGTTTCAGTGTGTGGGGAAGGGTTTCAGTGTGTGGGGAAGGGTTTCAGTGTGTGGGGAAGGGGTTTCAGTGCGTGGGGAACGGTTTCAGTTTGTGGGGAAGGGTTTCACTGTGTGGGGAAGGTGTTTCAGTGTGTGGGGAAGGGGATTCAGAGTGTTTGGAAGAGTTTCAGTGTGTGGAGAAGGGTTTCAGTGTGTGGGGAAGGGGTTTCAGTGTGTGGGGAATGGTTTCAGTGTGTGGGGATTGGTTTCAGTGTGTGGGGAATGGTTTCAGCGTGTGGGGAATGGGTTTCATTGTGTGGGGAAGGATTTCAGTGTGTGGGGAAGGGTTTCAGGGTGTGGGGAAGTGTTTCAGTGTGTGGGGAAGGGGTTTCAGTGTGTGGGGAAGGGTTTCAGTGTGTGGGTATGGGTTTCAGTGTGTGGGGAAGGGTTTCAGTGTGTGGCGAAGGGTTTCAGTGTGTGGGGAAGGTGTTTCACTGTGTGGGGACGGTGTTTCAGTGTGTTGGGAAGGGGTTTCAGTGTGTAGGGTAGGGCATTCAGTGTGTGGGAAAGGGTTTCAGATTGTGGGGAAGGGGTTTCAGTGTGTGGGGAAGGGATTTCAGTGTGTGGGGATGGGTTTTCAGTGTGTGGGGAAGATGTTTCAGAGTGTACGGACGGGGTTCCTGTGTGTGGGGAAGGGATTTTCGTGTGTGGGGAAGGGGTTTCAGTGTTTGGGGAATTGTTTCAGTGTGTGGGGAAAGGATTTCAGTGTGTGGGGAAGGTGATTCAGTGTGTGGGGAAGGGGATTCTCTGTGTGGGGATGGGGTTTCAGTGTGTGTGGAACGGGTTTCAGTGTGTGGGCAAGGGGTTTCAGTGTGTGGGGAATGGTTTCAGTGTGTGGGGAAGGGATTTCAGTGTGTGGGGAAGGGGTTTCAGTGTGTGTGGAAGGGGTTTCAGTGTGTGGGGAATGGTTTCAGTGTGTGGGGAAGAGGTTTCAATGTGTGTGGAAGGGGTTTCAGTGTGTGGGGAATGTGGTTCAGTTTGTGGGGAAGGGGTTTCAGTGTGTGGGGAATGTTTTCAGTGTGTGGGGAAGGGGTTTCACTGTGTGGGGAAGGGGTTTCAGTGTGTGGAGAATGGTTTCAGTGTGTGGAGAAGGTGTTTCAGTGTGTGTGGAAGGGGTTTCAGTGTGTGGGGAAGGGGTTTCAGTGCGTGGGGAATGGTTTCAGTGTGTGGGGACGGGTTTCAGTGTGTGGGGAAGTGGTTTCACTGTGTGGGGAAAGGGTTTCAGTGTGTGGTGAAGTGGTTTCACTGTGTGGGGAAGGGGTTTCAGTGTGTGGGAAAGGGGTTTCACGGTGTGCGGATGGGGTTTCAGTGTGTGGAGAATGGTTTCAGTGTGTGGGGAAAGGATTTCAGTGTGTGGGGAAGGTGATTCAGTGTGTGGAGAAGGGGATTGCCTGTGTAGGGAAGGGGTTTCAGTGTATGGGGAAGGGGTTTCAGTGTGTGGGAAAGGGGTTTCAGTGTGTGGGGAAGGGTTTCAGTGTGTGGGGAAGGGTTTCAGTGTGTGGGGAATGGTTTCAGTGTGTGGGGAAGGGGTTTCAGTGTGTGGGGAATGGTTTCAGTGTGTGGGGATGGGTTTTCAGTGTGTGGGGAAGATGTTTCAGTGTGTGGGGACGGGGTTCCTGTGTGTGGGGAAGTGGTTTCCGTGTGTGGGGAAGGGGTTTCAGTGTGTGGTGAATTGGTTTCACTGTGTGGGGAAAGGGTTTCAGTGTGTGGTGAAGTGGTTTCACTGTGTGGGGAAGGATTGCAGTGTGTGGGGAGGGTTTTCACGATGTGTGGAATGTGTTTCAGTGTGTGGGGAACGGGTTTCAGTGTGTGGGGAAGGGTTTCAGTGTGTGGGGAAGGGTTTCATTGTGTGGGGAAGGGGTTTCAGTGTGTGGGGAACGGTTTCAGTTTGTGGGGAAGGGATTCACTGTGTGGGGAAGGTGTTTCAGTGTGTGGGGAAGGGGATTCCGTGTGTGGGGAAGAGTTTCAGTGTGTGGAGAAGGGTTTCAGTGTGTGGGGAAGGGGTTTCAGTGTGTGGGGAATGGTTTCATTGTGTGGGGAAGGATTTCAGTGTGTGGGGAAGGGTTTCAGGATGTGGGGAACGGTTTCAGTGTGTGGGGAAGGGGTTTCAGGGTGTGGGGAAGGGTTTCACTGTGTGGGTATGGGTTTCAGTGTGTGGGGAAGGGTTTCAGTGTGTGGCGAAGGGTTTCAGTGTGTGGGGAAGGTGTTTCACTGTGTGGGGACGGTGGTTCAGTGTGTGGGGAAGGGGTTTCAGTGTGTAGGGTAGGGCATTCAGTGTGTGGGGAAGGGGTTTCAGTGTGTGGGGATGGGTTTTCAGTGTGTGGGGAAGATGTTTCAGAGTGTGGGGACGGGGTTCCTGTGTGTGGGGAAGGGGTTTCCGTGTGTGGGGAAGGGGTTTCAGTGTTTGGGGAATTGTTTCAGTGTGTGGGGAAAGGATTTCAGTGTGTGGGGAAGGTGATTCAGTGTGTGGGGAAGGGGATTCTCTGTGTGGGGATGGGGTTTCAGTGTGTGTGGAACGGGTTTCAGTGTGTGGGCAAGGGGTTTCCGTGTGTGGGGAATGGTTTCAGTGTGTGGGGAAGGGATTTCAGTGTGTGGGGAAGGGGTTTCAGTGTGTGTGGAAGGGGTTTCAGTGTGTGGGGAATGGTTTCAGTGTGTGGGGAAGAGGTTTCAGTGTGTGTGGAAGGGGTTTCAGTGTGTGGGGAATGTGGTTCAGTGTGTGGGGAAGGGGTTTCAGTGTGTGGGGAATGGTTTCAGTGTGTGGGGAAGGGGTTTCACTGTGTGGGGAAGGGGTTTCAGTGTGTGGAGAATGGTTTCAGTGTGTCGGGAAGGGGTTTCAGTGTGTGGGGAAGGGTTTCAGTGCATGGGGAAGGGTTTTCAGTGTGTGGGAACGGAGTTTCTGTGTGTGGGGAAGGGGACTCAGAGTGTGGGAAATGGTTTCAGTGTGTGGGGACGGGTTTCAGTGTGTGGGGAAGGGTTTCAGTGTGTGGGGAAGGGGTTTCACTGTGTGGGGAAGGGGTATCAGTGTGTGGGGAATGGTTTCAGTGTGTGGGGGAGGTATTCAGTGTGTTGGGAAGGGGTTTCACTGCGAGGGGAAGTGTTTTCAGGGAGTGGGGAATGGTTTCACTGTGTGGGGAATGGTTTCAGTCTGTGGGGAAGGGGTTTCACTGTGTGTGGAAGGTGTTTCTGTGTGGGGTGAAGGGGATTCAGTGTGTGGGGAAGTGTTTCCAGGCGTGGGGAAGGGGTTTCACTTTGTGTGGAATGTATTTCAGTGTGTGGGGAAGGGGTTTCAGTGTGTGGGGAAGGGTTTCAGTGTGTGGGGAAGGGTTTCAGTGTGTGGGGAAGGGGTTTCAGTGTGTGGGGACGGGTTTCAGTGTGTGGGGAATGGTTTCAGTGTGTGGGGAAGGGGTTTCAGTGTGTGGGGAAGGGTTTCAGTGTGTGGGTATGGGTTTCAGTGTGTGGGGAAGGGTTTCAGTGTGTGGCGAAGGAGTTTCAATGTGTGGGGAATGTGTTTCACTGTCTGGGGACGGGGTTTCAGTGTGTGGGGAAGGTGTTTCAGTATGTAGGGTAGGGGTTTCAGTATGTGGGGAAGGGTTTCAGTGTGTGGGGATGGGGTTTCAGTGTGTGGGGAAGGGGTTTCACTGTGTGGGGATGGGTTTTCAGTGTGTGGGGAAGATGTTTCAGTGTGTGCAGACGGGGTTTCAGTGTGTGGGGAAGGGGTTTCCGTGTGTGGGGAAAGGGTTTCAGTGTGTGGGGCAAGGGTTTCAGTGTGTGAACAAGGTGTTTCAGTGTGTGGGTAAGGGGATTCACTGTGTGGGGAAGGGGTTTGAGTGTTTGGCGAAGGGGTTTCGGTGTGTGGGGACGTTGTTTCAGTGTGTGGGGAAGGGGTGTCAGTGAGTGGGGAAGGGGATTCAGTGTGTGGGGAAGGGGCTTCGGTGCCTGTGGAATGGTTTCAGATTGTGGGGACGGGTTTCAGTGTGTGGGGAAGGGGTTTCACTGTGTGGGGAAGGGGTTTCATTGTGTGGGAAAGGGGTTTCACTGTGTGGGGAAGAGGTTTCAGTGTGTGGGGAATGGTTTCCGTGTGTGGGAAATGGTTTCAGTGTGTGGGGAAGGGATTCAGTGTGTGGGGAAGGGTTTCAGAGTGTGGGGAAGTTGTTTCACTGTGTGGGGAATGGTTTCAGTGTGTGGGGAAGGGGTTTCAGTGTGTGGGGAAGGGGTTTCACTGTGTGGGGAATGGTTTCAGTGTGTGGTGAAGGGTTTCAGTGTGTGGGGAAGGGGTTTCAGTGTGTGGGGAATGGTTTCAGTGTGTGGGGAAGGGGCTTCACTGTGTGGGGTATGGTTTCAGTGTGTGGGGAAGGGTTTCAGTGTGTGGGGAACGGTTTCAGTGTGTGGGGAAGTGGTTTCACTGTATGGGGAATGGTTTCCGTGTGTGGGGAAGGGGTTTTAGTGTTTGTGGAAGGGGTTTCAGTGTGTGGGGAATGGTTGCAGTGTGTGTGGAAGTGGTCTCAGTGTGTGGGGAAGGGTTTCAGTGTGTGGGGAATGGTTTCAGTGTGTGGGGAATGGTTTCAGTGTGTGGAGAAGGGTTTCAGTGTGTGGGGAAGGTATTCAGTGTGTGGGGAAGGGATTTCACTGTGAGGGGAAGGGTTTTCAGTGTGTGGGGAATGGCTTCACTGTGTGGGGAATGGATTCAGTGTGTGGGGAAGGGGTTTCACTGTGTGTGGAATGTGTTTCAGTGTGTGGGGATGGGGTTTCAGTGTGTGGGGAAGGGGTTTCACTGTGTGGGGATGGGTTTTCAGTGTGTGCGGAAGATGTTTCAGTGTGTGCGGACGGGGTTTCAGTGTGTGGGGAAGGGGTTTCCGTGTGTGGGGAAAGGGTTTCAGTGTGTGGGGCAAGGGTTTCAGTGTGTGAGGAAGGTGTTTCAGTGTGTGGGTAAGGGGATTCACTGTGTGGGGAAGGGGTTTGAGTGTTTGGCGAAGGGGTTTCGGTGTGTGGGGACGTTGTTTCAGTGTGTGGGGAAGGGGTGTCAGTGAGTGGGGAAGGGGTTTCAGTGTGTGGGGAAGGGGCTTCGGTGCGTGTGGAATGGTTTCAGTTTGTGGGGAAGAGGTTTCAGTGTGTGGGGAATGGTTTCCGTGTGTGGGAAATGGTTTCAGTGTGTGGGGAAGGGATTCAGTGTGTGGGGAAGGGTTTCAGTGTGTGGGGAAGTTGTTTCACTGTGTGGGGAATGGATTCAGTGTGTGGGGAAGGGGTTTCAGTGTGTGGGGAAGGGGTTTCACTGTGTGGGGAATGGTTTCAGTGTGTGGTGAAGGGTTTCAGTGTGTGGGGAAGGGGTTTCAGTGTGTGGGGAATGGTTTCAGTCTGTGGGGAAGGGGTTTCACTGTGTGGGGTATGGTTTCAGTGTGTGGGGAAGGGTTTCAGTGTGTGGGAAACGGTTTCAGTGTGTGGGGAAGTGGTTTCACTGTATGGGGAATGGTTTCCGTGTGTGGGGAAGGGGTTTTAGTGTTTGTGGAAGGGGTTTCAGTGTGTGGGGAAGGGTTTCAGTGTGTGGGGAATGGTTTCAGTGTGTGGGGAATGGTTTCAGTGTGTGGAGAAGGGTTTCAGTGTGTGGGGAAGGTATTCAGTGTGTGGGGAAGGGATTTCACTGTGAGGGGAAGGGTTTTCAGTATGTGGGGAATGGCTTCACTGTGTGGGGAATGGATTCAGTGTGTGGGGAAGGGGTTTCACTGTGTGTGGAATGTGTTTCAGTGTGTGGTGAAGGGGTTTCAGTGTCTGGGGAAGGGTTTCAGTGTGTGGGGAAGGGTTTCAGTGTGTGGGGAAGGGGTTTCAGTGTGTGGGGAAGGGTTTCAGTGTGTGGAGAAGGGGTTTCAGTGTCTGGGGAAGGGTTTCAGTGTGTGGGGAAGGGTTTCAGTGTGTGGGGAAGGGGTTTCAGTGTGTGGGGAAGGGTTTCAGTGTGTGGGGAAGTGTTTTAGTGTGTGGGGAAGGGGTTTCAGTGTGTGGGGAATGGTTTCAGCATGTGGGGAATGGTTTCAGTGTGTGGGGAAGGATTTCAGTTTGTGGGGAAGGGTTTCAGTGTTTGGGGAAGGGTTTCAGTGTGTGGGGAAGGGGTTTCAGTGTGTGGGGAAGGGTTTCAGTGTGTGGGTATGGGTTTCAGTTTGTGGGGAAGGATTTCAGTGTGTGGGGAAGGAGTTTCAGTGTGTGGGGAAGGCGTTTCACTGCGTGGGGAAGGGTTTTCTCTGCGTGGGGATGGGTTTTCAGTGTGTGGGGTAGATGTTTCAGTGTGTCGGGACGGGGTTTCTGTGTGTGGGGAAGGGGTTTCCGTGTGTGGAGAAAGGGTTTCAGTGTGTGGGGAAGGGGTTTCCGTGTGTGGAGAAAGGGTTTCAGTGTGTGGGGAAGGGGTTTCACTGTGTGGGGAAGGGGTCTCAGTGTGTGGGGAAGTGGTTTCAGTGTGTGGGGAATGGTTTCAGTGTATGGGGCAAGGGTTTCAGTGTGTGGGGAAGGTGTTTCAGTGTGTGGGGAAGGGGATTCACTGTGTGGGGAAGGGGTTTCAGTGTGTAGGGAAGGGGTTTCAGTGCTTGGGGAATGGTTTCAGTGTGTGGGGACGGTTTTCAGTGTGTGGGGAAGGGGTTTCACTGTGTGGGGAAAGGGTTTCAGTGTGTGGTGAAGTGGTTTCACTGTGTGGGGAAGGGGTTTCAGTGTGTGGGGAAGGGGTTTCACTGTGTGGGGATGGGGTTTCAGTGTGTGGAAAATGGTTTCAGTGTGTGGGGAAAGGATTTCAGTGTGTGGGGAAGGTGAGTCAGTGTGTGGAGAAGGGGATTGCCTGTGTGGGGAAGGGGTTTCAGTGTATGGGGAAGGGGTTTCAGTGTGTGGGGAAGGGGTTTCAGTGTGTGGGGAATGGTTTCAGTCTGTGGGGAAGGGGTTTCACTGTGTGGGGTATGGTTTCAGTGTGTGGGGAAGGGTTTCAGTGTGTGGGGAACGGTTTCAGTGTGTGGGGAAGTGGTTTCACTGTATGGGGAATGGTTTCCGTGTGTGGGGAAGGGGTTTTAGTGTTTGTGGAAGGGGTTTCAGTGTGTGGGGAAGGGTTTCAGTGTGTGGGGAATGGTTTCAGTGTGTGGGGAATGGTTTCAGTGTGTGGAGAAGGGTTTCAGTGTGTGGGGAAGGGGTTTCAGTGTGTGGGAAAGGTGTTGCAGTGTGTAGGGAAGGGTTTCAGTGTGTGGGGAAGGGTTTCAGTGTGTGGGGAAAGGATTTCAGTGTGTGGGGAAGGTGAGTCAGTGTGTGGAGAAGGGGATTGCCTGTGTGGGGAAGGGGTTTCAGTGTATGGGGAAGGGGTTTCAGTGTGTGGGGAATGGTTTCCGTGTGTGGGGAAGGGGTTTTAGTGTATGGGGAAGGGGTTTCAGTGTGTGGGAAAGGGGTTGCAGTGTGTAGGGAAGGGTTTCAGTGTGTGGGGAAGGGTTTCAGTGTGTGGGGAATGGTTTCAGTGTGTGGGGAATGGTTTCAGCATGTGGGTAAGGGGTTTCAGTGTGTGGGGAAGGATTTCAGTGTGTGGGGAGGGGTTTCACTATGTGTGGAATGTGTTTCAGTGTGTGGGGAAGGGGTTTCAGTTTGTGGGGAAGGTTTTCAGTGTGTGGGGAAGGGTTTCAGTGTGTGGGGAAGGAGTTTCAGTGTGTGGGGAAGGGTTTCAGTTTGTGGGGAAGGGTTTCAGTGTGTGGGGAAGGTGTTTCAGTGTGTGGGGAAGGGGTTTCAGTGTGGGGGAATGGTTTCAGTGTGTGGGGAATGGTTTCAGCGTGTGGGGAAGGGGTTTCAGTGTGTGGGGAAGGATTTCAGTCTGTGGGGAAGGGTTTCAGCGTGTGGGGAAGGGTTTCAGTGTGTGGGGAAGGGGTTTCAGTGTGTGGGGAAGGGTTTCAGTGTGTGGGTATGGGTTTCAGTGTGTAGGGACGTCTTTCAGTGTGTGGCGAAGGGTTTCAGTGTGTGGGGAAGGTGTTTCAGTGTGTGGGGAAGGGGTTTCAATGTGTAGGGTAGGGCATTCAGTGTGTGGGGAAGGGTTTCAGCTTGTGGGGAAGGGGTTTCAGTGTGTGGGGAAGGGGTTTCACTGTGTGGGGATGGGTTTTCAGTGTGTGGGGAAGATGTTTCAGTGTGTGTGGACGGGGTTCCTGTGAGTGGGGAAGGGGTTTACGTGTGTGGGGAAGGGGTTTCAGTGTTTGGGGAATTGTTTCAGTGTGTGGGGAAAGGATTTCAGTGTGTGGGGAAGGTGATTCAGTGTGTGGGGAAGGTGTTTCAGTTTGTGGGGAAGGGGATTCACTGTGTGGAGAAGGGCTTTCAGTTTTTTGGAAGGGTGTTCCGTGCGTGGGGACGTTGTTTCAGTGTGTGGGGAAGGGGTTTCAGTGTGTGTGGAAGGGGTTTCAGTGTGTAGGGAAGGGTTTCAGTGTATGGGGAAGGGTTTCAGTGTGTGGGGAAGGGGTTTCAGTGTGTGGGAAAGGTGTTGCAGTGTGTAGGGAAGGGTTTCAGTGTGTGGGGAAGGGTTTCAATGTGTGGGGAAAGGATTTCAGTGTGTGGGGAAGGTGAGTCAGTGTGTGGAGAAGGGGATTGCCTGTGTGGGGAAGGGGTTTCAGTGTATGGGGAAGGGGTTTCAGTGTGTGGGGAAGGGGTTTCAGTGTGTGGGGAATGGTTTCAGTCTGTGGGGAAGGGGTTTCACTGTGTGGGGTATGGTTTCAGTGTGTGGGGAAGGGTTTCAGTGTGTGGGGAACGGTTTCAGTGTGTGGGGAAGTGGTTTCACTGTATGGGGAATGGTTTCCGTGTGTGGGGAAGGGGTTTTAGTGTTTGTGGAAGGGGTTTCAGTGTGTGGGGAAGGGTTTCAGTGTGTGGGGAATGGTTTCAGTGTGTGGGGAATGGTTTCAGTGTGTGGAGAGGGGTTTCAGTGTATGGGGAAGGGGTTTCAGTGTGTGGGAAAGGGGTTGCAGTGTGTAGGGAAGGGTTTCAGTGTGTGGGGAAGGGTTTCAGTGTGTGGGGAATGGTTTCAGTGTGTGGGGAATGGTTTCAGCATGTGGGTAAGGGGTTTCAGTGTGTGGGGAAGGATTTCAGTGTGTGGGGAGGGGTTTCACTATGTGTGGAATGTGTTTCAGTGTGTGGGGAAGGGGTTTCAGTTTGTGGGGAAGGTTTTCAGTGTGTGGGGAAGGGTTTCAGTGTGTGGGGAAGGAGTTTCAGTGTGTGGGGAAGGGTTTCAGTTTGTGGGGAAGGGTTTCAGTGTGTGGGGAAGGTGTTTCAGTGTGTGGGGAAGGGGTTTCAGTGTGGGGGAATGGTTTCAGTGTGTGGGGAATGGTTTCAGCGTGTGGGGAAGGGGTTTCAGTGTGTGGGGAAGGATTTCAGTCTGTGGGGAAGGGTTTCAGCGTGTGGGGAAGGGTTTCAGTGTGTGGGGAAGGGGTTTCAGTGTGTGGGGAAGGGTTTCAGTGTGTGGGTATGGGTTTCAGTGTGTAGGGACGTCTTTCAGTGTGTGGCGAAGGGTTTCAGTGTGTGGGGAAGGTGTTTCAGTGTGTGGGGAAGGGGTTTCAATGTGTAGGGTAGGGCATTCAGTGTGTGGGGAAGGGTTTCAGCTTGTGGGGAAGGGGTTTCAGTGTGTGGGGAAGGGGTTTCACTGTGTGGGGATGGGTTTTCAGTGTGTGGGGAAGATGTTTCAGTGTGTGTGGACGGGGTTCCTGTGAGTGGGGAAGGGGTTTACGTGTGTGGGGAAGGGGTTTCAGTGTTTGGGGAATTGTTTCAGTGTGTGGGGAAAGGATTTCAGTGTGTGGGGAAGGTGATTCAGTGTGTGGGGAAGGTGTTTCAGTTTGTGGGGAAGGGGATTCACTGTGTGGAGAAGGGCTTTCAGTTTTTTGGAAGGGTGTTCCGTGCGTGGGGACGTTGTTTCAGTGTGTGGGGAAGGGGTTTCAGTGTGTGTGGAAGGGGTTTCAGTGTGTAGGGAAGGGGTTTCAATGCGTGGGGAATGGTTTCAGTGTGTGGGGACGGGTTTCAGTGTGTGGGGAAGTGGTTTCACTTTGTGGGGAAGTGGTTTCACTGTGTGGGGAAAGGGTTTCAGTGTGTGGTGAAGTGGTTTCACTTTGTGGGGAAGGGGTTTCAGTGTGTGGGGAAGGGGTTTCACTGTGTGGGGATGGGGTTTCAGTGTGTGGAGAATGTTTTCAGTGTGTGGGGAAAGGATTTCAGTGTGTGGGGAAGGTGATTCAGTGTGTGGAGAAGGGGATTGCCTGCGTGGGGAAGCGGTTTCAGTGTATGGGGAAGGGGTTTCAGTGTGTGGGAAAGGGGTTTCAGGGTGTGGGGAAGGGTTTCAGTGTGTGGGGTAGGGGTTTCAGTGTGTGGGGAAGGGTTTTACTGTGTGGGTATGGGTTTCAGTGTGTGGGGAAGGGCTTCAGTGTGTGGCGAAGGGTTTCAGTGTGCGGGGAAGGTGTTTCACTGTGTGGGGACGGTGTTTCAGTGTGTGGGGAAGGGGTTTCAGTGTGTAGGGTAGGGCATTCAGTGTGTGGGGAAGGGTTTCAGTTTGTGGGGAAGGGGTTTCAGTGTGTGGGGAAGGGGTTTCAGTGTGTGGGGATGGGTTTTCAGTGTGTGGGTAAGATGTTTCAGAGTGTGGGGAAGGGGTTCCTGTGTGTGGGGAAGGGGTTTCCGTGTGTGGGTAAGGGGTTTCAGAGTGTGGGGAAGGATTTCAGTGTGTGGGGAGGGGTTTCACTATGTGTGGAATGTGTTTCAGTGTGTGGGGAAGGGGTTTCAGTTTGTGGGGAAGGGTTTCAGTGTGTGGGGAAGGGTTTCAGTGTGTGGGGAAGGAGTTTCAGTGTGTGGGGAAGGGTTTCAGTTTGTGGGGAAGGGTTTCAGTGTGTGGGGAAGGTGTTTCAGTGTGTGGGGATGGGGTTTCAGTGTGGGGGAATGGTTTCAGTGTGTGGGGAATGGTTTCAGCGTGTGGGGAAGGGGTTTGAGTGTGTGGGGAAGGATTTCAGTCTGTGGGGAAGGGTTTCAGCGTGTGGGGAAGGGTTTCAGTGTGTGGGGAAGGGGTTTCAGTGTGTGGGGAAGGGTTTCAGTGTGTGGGTATGGGTTTCAGTGTGTAGGGACGTCTTTCAGTGTGTGGCGAAGGGTTTCAGTGTGTGGGGAAGGTGTTTCAGTGTGTGGGGAAGGGTTTTCAATGTGTAGGGTAGGGCATTCAGTGTGTGGGGAAGGGTTTCAGCTTGTGGGGAAGGGGTTTCAGTGAGTGGGGAAGGGGTTCCTGTGTGTGGGGAAGGGGTTTACGTGTGTGGGGAAGGGGTTTCAGTGTTTGGGGAATTGTTTCAGTGTGTGGGGAAAGGATTTCAGTGTGTGGGGAAGGTGATTCAGTGTGTGGGGAAGGTGTTTCAGTGTGTGGGGAAGGGGATTCACTGTGTGCAGAAGGGGTTTCAGTTTTTTGGAAGGGTGTTCCGTGCGTGGGGACGTTGTTTCAGTGTGTGGGGAAGGGGTTTCAGTGTGTGTGGAAGGGGTTTCAGTGTGTAGGGAAGGGGTTTCAGTGCGTGGGGAATGGTTTCAGTGTGTGGGGACGGGTTTCAGTGTGTGGGGAAGTGGTTTCACTTTGTGGGGAAGGGGTTTCACTGTGTGGGGAAAGGGTTTCAGTGTGTGGTGAAGTGGTTTCACTTTGTGGGGAATGTGTTTCAGTGTGTGGGGAAGGGGTTTCACTGTGTGGGGATGGGGTTTCAGTGTGTGGAGAATGTTTTCAGTGTGTGGGGAAAGGATTTCAGTGTGTGGGGATGGTGATTCAGTGTGTGGAGAAGGGGATTGCCTGCGTGGGGAAGCGGTTTCAGTGTATGGGGAAGGGGTTTCAGTGTGTGGGAAAGGGGTTTCAGGGTGTGGGGAAGGGTTTCAGTGTGTGGGGTAGGGGTTTCAGTGTGTGGGGAAGGGTTTTACTGTGTGGGTATGGGTTTCAGTGTGTGGGGAAGGGTTTCAGTGTGTGGGGTAGGGGTTTCAGTGTGTGGGGAAGGGTTTTACTGTGTGGGTATGGGTTTCAGTGTGTGGGGAAGGGTTTCAGTGTGTGGCGAAGGGTTTCAGTGTGTGGGGAAGGTGTTTCACTGTGTGGGGACGGTGTTTCAGTGTGTGGGGAAGGGGTTTCAGTGTGTAGGGTAGGGCATTCAGTGTGTGGGGAAGGGTTTCAGTTTGTGGGGAAGGGGTTTCAGTGTATGGGGAAGGGGTTTCAGTGTGTGGGGATGGGCTTTCAGTGTGTGGGTAAGATGTTTCAGAGTGTGGGGACGGGGTTCCTGTGTGTGGGGAAGGGGTTTCCGTGTGTGGGGAAGGGGTTTCAGTGTTTGGGGAATTGTTTCAGTGTGTGGGGAAAGGATTTCAGTGTGTGGGGAAGGTGATTCAGTGTGTGGGGAAGGGGATTCTCTGTGTGGGGATGGGGTTTCAGTGTGTGTGGAACGGGTTTCAGTGTGTGGGGAAGGGGATTCCGTGTGTGGGGAATGGTTTCAGTGTGTGGGGAAGGGATTTCAGTGTGTGGGGAAGGGGTTTCAGTGTGTGTGGAAGGGGTTTCAGTGTGTGGGGAATGGTTTCAGTGTGTGGGGAAGAGGTTTCAGTGTGTGTGGAAGGGGTTTCAGTGTGTGGGGAAGAGGTTTCAGTGTGTGTGGAAGGGGTTTCAGTGTGTGGGGAATGTGGTTCAGTGTGTGGGGAAGGGGTTTCAGTGTGTGGAGAATGGTTTCAGTGTGTCGGGAAGGGGTTTCAGTGTGTGGGGAAGGGTTTCAGTGTATGGGGAAGGGTTTTCAGTGTGTGGGAACGGAGTTTCAGTGTGTGGGGAAGGGGACTCAGAGTGAGGGAAATGGTTTCAGTGTGTGGGGACGGGTTTCAGTGTGTGGGGAAGGGTTTCAGTGTGTGAGGAAGGGGTTTCACTGTGTGGGGAAGGGGTATCAGTGTGTGGGGAATGGTTTCAGTGTGTGGGGGAGGTATTCAGTGTGTGGGGAAGGGGTTTCACTGTGAGGGGAAGTGTTTTCAGGGAGTGGGGAATGGTTTCACTGTGTGGGGAATGGTTTCAGTCTGTGGGGTAGGGGTTTCACTGTGTGTGGAAGGTGTTTCTGTGTGGGGTGAAGGGGTTTCAGTGTGTGGGGAAGTGTTTCCAGGCGTGGGGAATGGGTTTCACTTTGTGTGGAATGTATTTCAGTGTGTGGGGAAGGGGTTTCAGTGTGTGGGGAAGGGTTTCAGTGTGTGGGGAAGGGTTTCAGTGTGTGGGGAAGGGGTTTCAGTGTGTGGGGACGGGTTTCAGTGTGTGGGGAATGGTTTCAGTGTGTGGGGAAGGGGTTTCAGTGTGTGGGGAAGGGTTTCAGTGTGTGGGTATGGGTTTCAGTGTGTGGGGAAGGGTTTCAGTGTGTGGCGAAGGAGTTTCATTGTGTGGGGAATGTGTTTCACTGTCTGGGGACGGGGTTTCAGTGTGTGGGGAAGGTGTTTCAGTATGTAGGGTAGGGGTTTCAGTATGTGGGGAAGGGTTTCAGTGTGTGGGGATGGGGTTTCAGTGTGTGGGGAAGATGTTTCAGTGTGTGGGGACGGGGTTTCAGTGTGTGGGGAAGGGGTTTCCGTGTGTGGGGAAAGGGTTTCACTGTGTGGGGCAAGGGTTTCAGTGTGTGAGGAAGGTGTTTCAGTGTGTGGGTAAGGGGATTCACTGTGTGGGGAAGGGGTTTGAGTGTTTGGCGAAGGGGTTTCGGTGTGTGGGGACGTTGTTTCAGTGTGTGGGGAAGGGGTGTCGGTGTGTGGGGAAGGGGTTTCAGTGTGTGGGGAAGGGGCTTCGGTGCGTGTGGAATGGTTTCAGTTTGTGGGGACGGGTTTCAGTGTGTGGGGAAGGGGTTTCACTGTGTGGGGAAGGGGTTTCATTGTGTGGGAAAGGGGTTTCACTGTGTGGGGAAAAGGTTTCAGTGTGTGGGGAATGGTTTCCGTGTGTGGGAAATGGTTTCAGTGTGTGGGGAAGGGATTCAGTGTGTGGGGAAGGGTTTCAGTGTGTGGGGAAGTTGTTTCACTGTGTGGGGAATGGTTTCAGTGTGTGGGGAAGTGGTTTCAGTGTGTGGGGAAGGGGTTTCACTGTGTGGGGAATGGTTTCAGTGTGTGGTGAAGGGTTTCAGTGTGTGGAGAAGGGGTTTCAGTGTGTGGGGAATGGTTTCAGTGTGTGGGGAAGGGGTTTCACTGTGTGGGGTATGGTTTCAGTGTGTGGGGAAGGGATTCAGTGTGTGGGGAACGGTTTCAGTGTGTGGGGAAGTGGTTTCACTGTATGGGGAATGGTTTCCGTGTGTGGGGAAGGGGTTTTAGTGTTTGGGGAAGTGGTTTCAGTGTGTGGGGAATGGTTTCAGTGTGTGTGGAAGTGGTCTCAGTGTGTGGGGAAGGTGTATCAATGTGTGGGGAAGGGTTTCAATGTGTGCGGAAGGGGTTTCACTGTGTGAGGAAGGGGTTTCACTTTGCCGGGAAGGTGTTTCAGTATCTGCGGAAGGGGTTTCAGTGTGTGGGGAAGGGGTTTCAGTGTGTGGGGAAGTTGTTTCAGTGTGTGCGGAAGGGGTTTCAGTGTGTCTGGAAGGCATTTCAGTGTGTGGGGAAGGGGTTTCAGTATGAGGGGGAGCGGTTTAAGTGTGTGGCGAACGTGTTGCAGTGTGTTTGGAAGGGTTTCAGTGTCTGGGGAATGTGTTTCAGTGTGTGGTGAATGGGATTCAGTGTTTCGGGAAGGATTTCAGTGTGTGTGGAAGGGGTGTCAGTGTGTGGGGAAGGTATTTCAGTGTGTGGAGAATGTGTTTCAGTGTGTGCAGAAGGGGTTTCAGTTTGTGGGGAAGGTGTTTCAGTGTGTGGGGAAGGTGTTTCAGTGTGTGGGGAAGGGGTTTCAGTGTGTGGGGAAGGGGTTTCAGAGTGTGTGGAAGCTGTTTCAGTGTGTGGGGAAGGGGTTTCAGTGTGTGGGAAAGGTGTTGCAGTGTGTAGGGAAGGGTTTCAGTGTGTGGGGAAGGGTTTCAATGTGTGGGGAAAGGATTTCAGTGTGTGGGGAAGGTGAGTCAGTGTGTGGAGAAGGGGATTGCCTGTGTGGGGAAGGGGTTTCAGTGTATGGGGAAGGGGTTTCAGTGTGTGGGGAAGGGGTTTCAGTGTGTGGGGAATGGTTTCAGTCTGTGGGGAAGGGGTTTCACTGTGTGGGGTATGGTTTCAGTGTGTGGGGAAGGGTTTCAGTGTGTGGGGAACGGTTTCAGTGTGTGGGGAAGTGGTTTCACTGTATGGGGAATGGTTTCCGTGTGTGGGGAAGGGGTTTTAGTGTTTGTGGAAGGGGTTTCAGTGTGTGGGGAAGGGTTTCAGTGTGTGGGGAATGGTTTCTGTGTGTGGGGAATGGTTTCAGTGTGTGGAGAGGGGTTTCAGTGTATGGGGAAGGGGTTTCAGTGTGTGGGAAAGGGGTTGCAGTGTGTAGGGAAGGGTTTCAGTGTGTGGGGAAGGGTTTCAGTGTGTGGGGAATGGTTTCAGTGTGTGGGGAATGGTTTCAGCATGTGGGTAAGGGGTTTCAGTGTGTGGGGAAGGATTTCAGTGTGTGGGGAGGGGTTTCACTATGTGTGGAATGTGTTTCAGTGTGTGGGGAAGGGGTTTCAGTTTGTGGGGAAGGTTTTCAGTGTGTGGGGAAGGGTTTCAGTGTGTGGGGAAGGAGTTTCAGTGTGTGGGGAAGGGTTTCAGTTTGTGGGGAAGGGTTTCAGTGTGTGGGGAAGGTGTTTCAGTGTGTGGGGAAGGGGTTTCAGTGTGGGGGAATGGTTTCAGTGTGTGGGGAATGGTTTCAGCGTGTGGGGAAGGGGTTTCAGTGTGTGGGGAAGGATTTCAGTCTGTGGGGAAGGGTTTCAGCGTGTGGGGAAGGGTTTCAGTGTGTGGGAAGGGGTTTCAGTGTGTGGGGAAGGGTTTCAGTGTGTGGGTATGGGTTTCAGTGTGTAGGGACGTCTTTCAGTGTGTGGCGAAGGGTTTCAGTGTGTGGGGAAGGTGTTTCAGTGTGTGGGGAAGGGGTTTCAATGTGTAGGGTAGGGCATTCAGTGTGTGGGGAAGGGTTTCAGCTTGTGGGGAAGGGGTTTCAGTGTGTGGGGAAGGGGTTTCACTGTGTGGGGATGGGTTTTCAGTGTGTGGGGAAGATGTTTCAGTGTGTGTGGACGGGGTTCCTGTGAGTGGGGAAGGGGTTTACGTGTGTGGGGAAGGGGTTTCAGTGTTTGGGGAATTGTTTCAGTGTGTGGGGAAAGGATTTCAGTGTGTGGGGAAGGTGATTCAGTGTGTGGGGAAGGTGTTTCAGTTTGTGGGGAAGGGGATTCACTGTGTGGAGAAGGGCTTTCAGTTTTTTGGAAGGGTGTTCCGTGCGTGGGGACGTTGTTTCAGTGTGTGGGGAAGGGGTTTCAGTGTGTGTGGAAGGGGTTTCAGTGTGTAGGGAAGGGGTTTCAATGCGTGGGGAATGGTTTCAGTGTGTGGGGACGGGTTTCAGTGTGTGGGGAAGTGGTTTCACTTTGTGGGGAAGTGGTTTCACTGTGTGGGGAAAGGGTTTCAGTGTGTGGTGAAGTGGTTTCACTTTGTGGGGAAGGGGTTTCAGTGTGTGGGGAAGGGGTTTCACTGTGTGGGGATGGGGTTTCAGTGTGTGGAGAATGTTTTCAGTGTGTGGGGAAAGGATTTCAGTGTGTGGGGAAGGTGATTCAGTGTGTGGAGAAGGGGATTGCCTGCGTGGGGAAGCGGTTTCAGTGTATGGGGAAGGGGTTTCAGTGTGTGGGAAAGGGGTTTCAGGGTGTGGGGAAGGGTTTCAGTGTGTGGGGTAGGGGTTTCAGTGTGTGGGGAAGGGTTTTACTGTGTGGGTATGGGTTTCAGTGTGTGGGGAAGGGTTTCAGTGTGTGGCGAAGGGTTTCAGTGTGTGGGGAAGGTGTTTCACTGTGTGGGGACGGTGTTTCAGTGTGTGGGGAAGGGGTTTCAGTGTGTAGGGTAGGGCATTCAGTGTGTGGGGAAGGGTTTCAGTTTGTGGGGAAGGGGTTTCAGTGTGTGGGGAAGGGGTTTCAGTGTGTGGGGATGGGTTTTCAGTGTGTGGGTAAGATGTTTCAGAGTGTGGGGAAGGGGTTCCTGTGTGTGGGGAAGGGGTTTCCGTGTGTGGGTAAGGGGTTTCAGAGTGTGGGGAAGGATTTCAGTGTGTGGGGAGGGTTTCACTATGTGTGGAATGTTTCAGTGTGGGGAAGGGGTTTCAGTGTGTGGGGAAGGGTTTCAGTTGTGGGGAAGGGTTTCAGTGTGTGGGGAAGGAGTTTCAGTGTGTGGGGAAGGGTTTCAGTTTGTGGGGAAGGGTTTCAGTGTGTGGGGAAGGTGTTTCAGTGTGTGGGGATGGGGTTTCAGTGTGGGGGAATGGTTTCAGTGTGTGGGGAATGGTTTCAGCATCAGCGTGTGGGGAAGGGGTTTGAGTGTGTGGGGAAGGATTTCAGTCTGTGGGGAAGGGTTTCAGCGTGTGGGGAAGGGTTTCAGTGTGTGGGGAAGGGGTTTCAGTGTGTGGGGAAGGGTTTCAGTGTGTGGGTATGGGTTTCAGTGTGTAGGGACGTCTTTCAGTGTGTGGCGAAGGGTTTCAGTGTGTGGGGAAGGTGTTTCAGTGTGTGGGGAAGGGTTTTCAATGTGTAGGGTAGGGCATTCAGTGTGTGGGGAAGGGTTTCAGCTTGTGGGGAAGGGGTTTCAGTGAGTGGGGAAGGGGTTCCTGTGTGTGGGGAAGGGGTTTACGTGTGTGGGGAAGGGGTTTCAGTGTTTGGGGAATTGTTTCAGTGTGTGGGGAAAGGATTTCAGTGTGTGGGGAAGGTGATTCAGTGTGTGGGGAAGGTGTTTCAGTGTGTGGGGAAGGGGATTCACTGTGTGCAGAAGGGGTTTCAGTTTTTTGGAAGGGTGTTCCGTGCGTGGGGACGTTGTTTCAGTGTGTGGGGAAGGGGTTTCAGTGTGTGTGGAAGGGGTTTCAGTGTGTAGGGAAGGGGTTTCAGTGCGTGGGGAATGGTTTCAGTGTGTGGGGACGGGTTTCAGTGTGTGGGGAAGTGGTTTCACTTTGTGGGGAAGGGGTTTCACTGTGTGGGGAAAGGGTTTCAGTGTGTGGTGAAGTGGTTTCACTTTGTGGGGAATGTGTTTCAGTGTGTGGGGAAGGGGTTTCACTGTGTGGGGATGGGGTTTCAGTGTGTGGAGAATGTTTTCAGTGTGTGGGGAAAGGATTTCAGTGTGTGGGGATCGGTGATTCAGTGTGTGGAGAAGGGGATTGCCTGCGTGGGGAAGCGGTTTCAGTGTATGGGGAAGGGGTTTCAGTGTGTGGGAAAGGGGTTTCAGGGTGTGGGGAAGGGTTTCAGTGTGTGGGGTAGGGGTTTCAGTGTGTGGGGAAGGGTTTTACTGTGTGGGTATGGGTTTCAGTGTGTGGGGAAGGGTTTCAGTGTGTGGGGTAGGGGTTTCAGTGTGTGGGGAAGGGTTTTACTGTGTGGGTATGGGTTTCAGTGTGTGGGGAAGGGTTTCAGTGTGTGGCGAAGGGTTTCAGTGTGTGGGGAAGGTGTTTCACTGTGTGGGGACGGTGTTTCAGTGTGTGGGGAAGGGGTTTCAGTGTGTAGGGTAGGGCATTCAGTGTGTGGGGAAGGGTTTCAGTTTGTGGGGAAGGGGTTTCAGTGTATGGGGAAGGGGTTTCAGTGTGTGGGGATGGGCTTTCAGTGTGTGGGTAAGATGTTTCAGAGTGTGGGGACGGGGTTCCTGTGTGTGGGGAAGGGGTTTCCGTGTGTGGGGAAGGGGTTTCAGTGTTTGGGGAATTGTTTCAGTGTGTGGGGAAAGGATTTCAGTGTGTGGGGAAGGTGATTCAGTGTGTGGGGAAGGGGATTCTCTGTGTGGGGGATGGGGTTTCAGTGTGTGTGGAACGGA
>NW_027140524.1:0-21118 GCF_036365525.1 Heterodontus francisci
ATTTGTTGAAAGAGTGCTTACGTGTTTAGCAGGTTGATGACTTTGTATTTTTATATAGAGGAAACTCAGTGTGGCGAAGGCAGCGTAAGTGCGGCAAATCTTCTGCATTCTGATGGTGCATAAAATACTTTCAAGTTCAATAAATCGGAAAGTACTCCCAATGATGTCACCGCTTTTCAATCAAGATAAAGTGATCATACCTAGAACCTAGTCAGCAATGTTAAGCATGCACATATTGAATATTCAGAATATAATTATCCTGCGGGATTGGGCTGTGGAATTTCAGAGTTGTAGCTCCTTCCACCCTGAGGAAGGGAAGGAGCAAGTTGCACAAATAAAGCAAACTCAAAAGGTTCTATAAAGGAGAAAAGAAAATAGTAAAATGCAAACTGCTATTGAAGTAGCGAACTTGTATCATGATTAAGACGCGTTTTAAATTGTTGGTACTGATGTTATTGCTGCCAGATTTAAGATGAGAAGTTGTGGCAGGGAGCACATGCAGACAATCGGAACCCCAGCTCCAGAGGTGAGGTTGCCTATGCTGACAGGTGAGATGAAATGTGCAATCTGTTGCTGGTATGTTAACAGGATGTTAATGTTCCTTTTGATTCCTAAAAGCTCCCAATTATCTTTTGTATTCTGGTGGTACAAAAAATGCCTTTTAATTACTACAGATCAAAATGAGTTCGCTGTGCTGTCACGCCCTGTCAATCAAACTAAAACAACCAATCAAAGCATAGTGACCATTATCTTCCTCATCCAGCACCACGCTCCCTAGCGATGACAGGTACATTTGTTTATTTTCAAGCATGGAATCAAGCTGGCTGAGCTATTTATGAGTTTTTCTGCTTCACTTCCTGCATTTTCAACCAATTTGCGTTCAACGTGTTCCTACAGGTTATTGGTAAAGTTCCGTTTCCTCACTGTATACATGTTTTTCTTTCTTTTCACTGGCTATATCTGACATACTAAAAGTTCCAGTACAGGTTGAATTTGTGGCAAATGAGACATGTATCTATATATTTCTCTCCTGTAGTTCAAATCTCATTGACATACAACACAAGGGCCATGTGTGAGACCCAGGACAAAGCTGTGAGGTGAATTTAAGACAGAAAGGATGGGAGGCTCTAGCCTGGACTGATATGTCACTGAGAATCCTACAGGGGAAGTCAGCCTCACATGAAGAGCTGAATTAACGCTTCTTGGCTTTGAACTTGGAAATTTAAAACATTGTGGTGGCTGACATAACACACAGTCCTAGATAATCGATTCCACCATGCTGAAGATGGGTGTCCATTGTATCTTAATGAAGAAACTTAGGTCCTTGGGATGACAGTTCCTGGAAGGCATTACCTGTATTTCCAGGATTTACATCAAGCATGACTAATTTGCAGAGAGGCAAGCAGCTGTTGTTGAGGCTCTGCTTCTCTAACATGTGGAAACACTTGCTATCTTATATACTTCTATAAAATCACTTCTGAGTCATCTGCTTTTCTTTGCAAAGCCGAAGTTTCAATAATCTTTCTTCATAGGTAAATTGGCCATTATAAATTGCCCCTAGTATAGGTAGGTGGTAGGGAAATATAGGGACAGGTGGGGATGTGGTAGGAATATGGGATTAGTGTAGGATTAGTATAAATGGGTGGTTGATGGTCAGCACAGACTCGGTGGGCTGAAGGGCCTGTTTCAGTGCTGCATCTCTAAATAACTCAATTCTCTGACACTAAGAATCAGCTGTGTAGCTCTTCTCTGTATCACCTCTGGAACTTGAATGTCTTACTTGAGTTTCAGTAATCAGAATTGGACAAAGTACTCAAGATGCAGTCCAAACAGAGCACTTTACTGTTGCAGCATGATTTGCTCCGATTTGGTTATATAGTCCAAAATTCTATTTACTTCATTAATTTCTGCTCTACAGTGATCAAATAATTTGAGTATTAAAGAAGTCTGAAAGAAGTTGCTTTCTTATAGCTTCTTTCACAACTTCAGGACGTTCCAAAATGCCTTATAGTCACTGTTGCAATATAGGGATTTGCAATTTGAGCACAACAAGATCTCATAAGCAGCAATAAGGTCATGACCAGATAAACTGTTTTAGTAATATTGGTTGAGGAATGAGTATTGACGAGGACACCAGGGTGAACTCCTCTGCTTTTCTTCAAACAGTACCATGGGATCTTTTATATCTTGGTTCAATGTCTCACCTAAAACACATCACTCTCTCCATACTGTACTGAAGTATCAGCCTAAATTATGTGCTCACTCCAGGACTTGAGCCCAAATATCAAGGCTAACACTCAAGTGCAGTACTGAGGGAATGCTGCATTGTCAGATGTGCCGGTTTTTGGATGAGATGCTAAACTAAGGCCCCATCTGCCTCCTTGGGTGGACGTAAAAGATCTCATGGCACTATTTTGAAGAAGAGCAGGAGAAATATCCCCGATGTCCTGGTCAACATTTATCCCTTAATCAACATTTTAAAAAATTATCTAGTCATAATCACATTGCTGTTCATGGGTGCAAATTGCTTGCTGCATTTCCTGCATTACAACAGTGACTACACTTCAAAAGTGCTTCATTGGTTTCAAAATGCTTTGCGATGTGTAGTGGTTGTGAAAGGCACTATATGCATGCAAGTGTTCCTCTTAAGACTCTGAAGTGGGACTTGAACCTAAAACATTCTGTGTTAGAAGTAAGAGTGCTGCTACTGAGACAAGGCTGATAGTCTACTAAAGCAAGCCTGACAGTCTACTATAAGGCTGATAGGTCTCCTAAAATCACTAGATTTCTATGAAATTTATCCTTATCTTTTTTGACAAGCAAATGGAGTACTCCTGCTGCCAATTTGTTTTCCTCATTCCATATTACAATTGTCCATATTAAATTTCACCTGCTATTGCTTCACCCATTTTTGTATGACTCATTCTATAGTTCCTGAGCTGAATCCTCAAGCTGAATTGCTACCACCACCACATTAAGCTTAAATAGCAGCCTTTTGTTCAGAATCTTATCAAATGTTTTTTGGAAATTAAAGTATAGCATGACATACATCTTTCCACAGTCCATTTATGATGTTACCACATATTCAAAAAGTGAATTTCTTAGTCTGCACATCAGTTTCATGCTGTGTCTGGAACCAAACACATTTTAAATCAGGGTTCGTTTGTAAGAGATTATAGAAGAGGGTAATGTAGATGTGGGTGGAAAACAAACTGATATGTCATTAGTTGGAGGGTAGGAGGAGAAGCAAACTGCTGAATGTTATTGTTTGTTGGCTGGGCTGCACTTGTAGGAAATTTGAACCAAGGTTTACAATAGTTCCTGAGTAGCTCCAGTAGTAGAAGCCTATGGTATATTTGAATTGTTAGGTGACATTATTGATGACAAGTTGGGCCAAGAACAGAACCAACAAGCAACAACTTTGACTAATATACAACCGATAATTAAAATTACTATTTGTGCCCAATGCATTTCCTAAAGGTGGGAATTTGAGTTGATTATTTGTGGTTTTCATTTTTTTACTGCTCATTAGCGTCTCAAGAAAGAACATTTTTAGAGGTAGGCGTGAGCTTGCTTAAATACCAACTCTGAATCAAAAGGAGTTTAGCTCCAAGGATTTTGTTTTGCTCATTTAGAACAAATTTAGAAATAACCTGTTTGACTCCTGGAATCAATTTGACCTATTATAATTACTAATTTCAGTCAATAATAAGCAATATTGTTAAATCCTAAGTATAACACATCATCTTTTTAAGGACTCCATATTTTTCTTCCTGTTGGTAATTGTAAATTAAAAATCTAAAAAGCAAACCAAGTGCAGGGGTTCATTTCTAGAGGGATGGAATTGAAAAGCAGAGAAGTTATGTTAAACTTGTATCAAACCTTGGTTAAAATACACTTGGAGTACTGTGCACAGTTCTGGTCTCTGTATTAAAATCAATGGAGAAGGTGCAAAAAAATTCACAGATGATATCAAAACTGAAAGGTTATACTTAGCAGGAAAGGATGAACAGGCTGGGGCTCTTTACAAATGAGAAGGCGGAGGGGTGACCTGATAGAGTTCTTTAAAGGTCACAAAAGGATTTGATAGGGTAGACATAGAGAAGACGTTTCCAGTTGTGATGGAGACCAAAACTAGGGGCCATAAATATAAGCAATAAATCCTATAGGAAATTCAAGAAAACTTCTTTACCAAAAACATGGTACCACTACCATAAGATTAGAAGTAACTGGCATCAGTTGCATTTAAGGAGAAGCTATACAAACATATGGGGGAGAAAGGGATTGAAGAATATGCTGATAGGGTTAAATGAAGAGGGATGGAAGGAGGCTTGTGTGGAGTTAAAACACCAGCATAGACCAGCTGTGCCAAATAGCCTATTTCTGTGCAGTAGACTGTCATTTTTGTAATATCTTATTTGTATTCGCCAAGAAATGGCTCATAACTGTCTCATTAAAAATTATGAAGACCGATCATAAGGTAGCAGTCTCTCTCACAGCTCTGATTTTCAATAGCCTGGGCTGCACCCCATCCATTGTGATTACTCCCATGAGATGTCGCAGTGTTTTCAGAAAAGAAACACATCTACATTTCAGGACTGGGCCAAAAATATCCAAGAGAAGTTCATTTGTTTCTGTTTCATTAATTATAGATTTTTTTTTTAGAAAAGATAGACCAATAATCTCATGGCCACAGTAGCCATTTAACATATTACAGTTGCAAATATTAAAACAAATGTAGAACATCACCTAATTAAAAGGTATATTAGGTTATTTCAATATAATATGTTTTAGATGATCTTAACTGCATAGGGAACTATGGATAAGTAGGCAGATACATAGATCAATGGATGGATGGTTGATTGTTTGATATATAGATCACAGATTAATAGGATATTTAACAATATATCTAAATTTACTTTCTAATCTTATAGGAGCATCCTTGAAGAGATTAAATTCTGATTTGCAAGTATGTCAACCTTTGATCAGTTGGTAGCACTCTTACTCCTAAGTCAGAAGGTTATAGGTTCAAGTCCCACCCCAGAGCTTAAGCAAAAAAATCAAGTCTGGTACTTCAGTGAGGGAGTGCAATGCTGTCTTCACAGAATTGTTACAATGCAGCAGGAGGCCATTTGGCCCATTGTGCCTGCACCAGCTCTACAAAAGAACAATTCAATAAGTTCCATTCCCATGCCTTCTTCCTGGAACTCTGCACATTCTTCCTTTTCATATAATAGTCAAATTCCCTTTTGAATGCTTCAATTGAACTTGCCTCCACCATATTCTCAGGCAGTGCATTCCAGACCTTAACCACTCTCTGCATGAAAACGTTTTTCCTTGTTTCACTTTTGCTTCCCTTACCAAATACTTTAAATCTGTGCCCTCTCTTTCTCAATCCTTTCACGAGTGGGAACAGTTTCTCTCTATCTACTCTGTCTAACCCCTCACGATTTTGAATACCTTTATCAAATCACCTCTCAGCCTTCTCTTCTCCAAGGAAAACAGTCCTAACTTCTCCAACCTGTCTTCATAACTGAAATTCCACATCCCTGGAACCATTCTTGTGACTCTTTTCTGTACTCTCTCCAATGCCCTCATGTCTTTCCTAAAGTGCGGCGCCCAGAACTGGACACAATACTCCAGCTGAGGCTGAACTAGTGTCTTATACAAGTTCAACATATCTTCCTTGCTCTTGTACTCTATGCCGCTATTAATAAAGCCCAGGATATTGTATGCTTTATTAACTGCTCTTTCAATCTGTCCTGCCACCTTCAATAACTTATGCACTTATACACCCAGGTCCCACACCTCCTGCACCCCGTTTAGAATTCTACCTTTTATTTTATAATGTCTCTCTCCAAGTTCTTCCTGCCAAAATAAATCACTTCACATTTCTCTACATTGAACTTCATCTGCTATCTGTCTGCCCATTCCACCAACTTGTCTATGTCCTTCTGAAGTTCTACACTATCCTCCTCACAGTTCACAATGCTTCCAAATTTTGTATCATCTGCAAACTTTGAAATTGTGCCCTGTCCACCAAGATCTAGGTCTTTAATATATATCAGGAAGAGGGTGAGAAATTAAATTAAGATCCTGTCTATTCTCTCAGATGGATATAAAAGAACCCATGGAACTATTTTGAAGAAGTGCAGGGGAGTATTTACTGGTGTTCTAGTCAATATTTATCCCTCAATCAACATCACAGAAACACATTATCTAGTTATTATCACATTGCTGTTTGTGGGAATTTGCTGTGTGCAAATTGGCTGCTGCATTTCCTACAAGTATAGTGACTATACTTCAAAATACTTCATTGGCTGTAAAGTGCTTTCGGACGTCTGGTGGTCATGAAAGGTGCTATATAAATGCAAGTTTTAAAAAAATTAGAATTAACTCCCAACTTTTAAACTAACCTTCTAATCCAGCTGTAACGGTAGCTGTGCTCCACAAATTGTAATTCGAGTTTTATCTAAATCTTCATTTAATTCAAATGAAGATATTTAATCTTCCTTATGTAGTCGAAACATTACGCATATAGAGACAAAGAAATTCCAGCATCCTTGCAGATTTTACATTAAAGCGATGTTAATACGGTGAAGAAACGGTCCGTTTTCTAAAATATAAGGCGTAATATTACTATGAGATATATTAGATTAGCCGAGCAAGATATCAATCACATTAAAAAATTATGGTGACTCGAGGCGAGGAAGGTGATTTACAGCGTCTCAAATTGCACACAAACTCCCTGACGAAGGGTTGTTCTCCCAGACGAGTGAAGAAATAACGTTAGGGCAAATGTTTCAGTGGAAAGGAAAATTGTGTCCAGAAATTCCATTTAATAGAGAAAAATGATGCCAGCGAGAGATATGTGAGTTGTTGATGGAGTGTTTTACTGCTTTTTGCCAGCTGATCATTCCATTTAGCAGCAGTAGCAAATGCACGGCAATATTAGCCCACAGGCTTTCTCAACATCTTGAAACAAGCAGCAGCTTTAAATGAGGTCGTCCCTCCAGCTTCTCGGGTTAAAAGAGGCGGGCCTGTAAAATGTGGTAGAGCCATTAAAAGAAACCTGAGATCCATTCATCATGCACTCAAATCGCCCCATTGCATTTGGATT
Source organism: Heterodontus francisci (assembly GCF_036365525.1). Classification (NCBI taxonomy): domain Eukaryota; kingdom Metazoa; phylum Chordata; class Chondrichthyes; order Heterodontiformes; family Heterodontidae; genus Heterodontus; species Heterodontus francisci. Next base: position 7,121 of record NW_027140524.1, read on the forward strand.
GATTAGAGACAAACGATACCGTACAGTCCAGAGCACAGGGGCAATATCTACTGACTCCAAAACCTTTATCTCGGTTCTAGGGCTTCACATTTATGACTGTAACGAATTACTTTAAAAGTATTCATTTTCCTTTGGTAGTTAAGAATTCGAATATATTATTGGTATAACGCTCTGTTTGACAACTCTCCTGTGAAACGCCTTGGCACTTTTCAACGTTGACGGCACAATATAAATGCAAGTTGCTGTTGTTTATATGTCATAGTGAAATCTTCTAAAGATCAAATTAATTTCAGTAAAGAAAAACAATTTTTAATGATTTCTCCAGAATGCGCTATAACAAAACAAAATTAGGTACATAAAATGTTGAGACCAAGACGACAGTAATCTTACAATTACTGTACCCTATATATATTTCACTGAAATGATACTGCTAAATTTTCAAGGATAAAGTTCACATACATCTATTAGTTGATAAACACACTTAACAATTGTAGGTGATTCGCTTTTCTTAGCCTTATATTTCCACAGAAGACCGAAGTAAAATGAATCGCGGTTGCACGCAATTTTAGTTGTGCTGTGTGTTGTCGCAAATGATACCCACTTCTTGCGGTCTATCAATATTTCTCTTGAGTTACTGATCGAAAGGAATGTGCAACTTTGCGCTGAAGTCCTGTGCTCACGTTACTTTAAAGGAAACCAATGGCGTGTGCTCAGTGAGACCTCCCTCTACATCCCATTAAACTGCGCCACAACAAATCAACCTTCCTGAGCCCTCATTTAAACAGAAAGCAGCAGCTAATTAACTCCATCTTTCCAGACAAGCCCCACTGTTTATTTAATGTCACACAACATTAGTATCATTCACACTTTCTTCTTACTAAGCAGAATTCTCTCGTCGTCACAAAGAACGTTTTATGAAATACACCATTACAGCTAAGGATCAAACATGTGAGCAATGCGTTCACATCGAAACCTACCTGAACTGTTTATTTAATTTCATTGGAAAAGCATTTTGATACAAAAGGGCTACAACTGAATAGCCTATTCATCCTTTAAAGGCTTTGTAATGTTCGTGGACTAATCCAGTTGGAAGTGCTACAAAAGTCTAAAATACTTTATTTTTAAAAAGGTTTTGAAAGAAATAGCATTTCCAGGTGGAATTTTTGAATTTAATATGTATGTTTGTTAATTGCAACGGCCATACAGATAAAAAAAGAGGCATTTGTACTGTAGATTGTTATTAAGGTCAAGTTGGTTTTCATGCTTTAACTTCTCTCTTACGTTTGTAGCGCTCATAAAGTCCCCAGTTATATGTGATCCGACGTATATTCATACTGTAGTGGTGATTTAAAATCACTCTCGGCTAGTATATCCGTCTTTTAAATGTCTGACTTTTGCATGTCTCGGAGAAGATGTTTATTTTTTGTACCTGCATCTTTGCTGAAAGAACAAACTCGAACAGACCCGCAGAGATTTCTGTCAGTTTGCCTTGAACCGCATTTTTTGGATTCGTAAACATTAATTCTTATATGTTAAACGGCCATTGCAGACTGTTTGTCCATTGCAGACTAAATCGTGGGGCGCTGCTAAATTGGTTGCGCCAGTAACTACCTGCGATTGTTTTCGTTGCTGATTGCACTATAAGTAAGTCAAAGACAAAAAAGTAGGTTATATTTTCCTTCAAGACAGACAAACTAGCATTGGCTTAGAAGGATGATCCCTGTCCCAGATCTCCCAGGGCGCTCGCAAACATTGTTTTTACAGGTGTTCAGAGGAATCACTAAAAGTGATTAAAGGTTTATTCTATTCCAGGCTAATGGATTTGGTGAGGATTTAGATAACTTCAACAAACGGAATGAACTGAAATGTTTAGCCTTGGATTCTTATTTTTACAGAAATTGGTTTAAAAAAAGCTGGGGACCTCAAAGAAATCCCAGTGTCTAAAGAGAAAGGGTATTGCATTTCAATTTATACTTTACTGAAGTTAAGGAAACGTGACATAATTGTTCAAACTGCAGAGGAACTGTTTGAAAAGCAAAGACATTTTATCAAAGTTTTTATACGTAAATCTACACAGGTGGGTTCTGCAAAAATGGGAAAGGAATTAAGGACTGGTCCTATGCTCGGGGGTGGGGGGGGGGGGGGGGGCGGCGATGGTGGTAAATGCCAAATATCTAAGCCATTCATTTCCTGTTTTTGTTTTGGGGACACAAAATTAATTTGTAATTAACTTGATATCCTGCTTAACCTGCGAAAAAAATACTTGGGTATTTTTATTGGAATAATTATACATATTATACCCTAAAATATAAGCTACATTTTCATTTCATCTCAGGACGCTGGCCTCTGGTGTAGGAGAGACTGGAAGATAAAGAATGTATTCATAAAGAAAAACAACGTGTGATTATATGAAAGCCATTCTTTTGAAGACGCCGATTTAGTCAAGCAGTGGAGGTGTGCGTTTTATCAAATACATTTTGCACTAGGCTTTAACATTTCGTTTGCTATCGACCAAACTAAAATGACTACTGAGCACAGTGCTAAAACTGCTTATAAATTATTTAGAAGTCTTCACACGACTGAAGATATTTGTGTTTTATGGATTCTGAATAGAATTGATTGAGCCTCTTAAAATATCCCCGAGACATATTTTTCAGTTGTTACGTATGAAAAGCAAGAGTCCTTGTGAACATGAACGGCCAAGAAGTAGGGATCTGATGAAAGGTCACTGACCTGAACCGTTAACGCTGTTTCTTTCTCCACAGATGCTACCAGACCTGCTGAGTATTTCCAGCATTTTCTGTTTTTATTTAAGTAGAATAATCTGTTCGGTGGTTACTGTGTAATTTAATTTCCAGTATATAAAAGAGGTAAAATTGCACCCTGAAACAGGACCATAGCAACTGGAACGCCTTCCAATATCGAGGTTTCAAAGTTTCAACAATAGAAAATAAAATCCGCAGTAAGTCTATAAGGATCTATAAGTGGATAGAATAGTGACCAGTTTAAAACAACGATCACCTCCAGGCTGATAAACAATTATTTAATAAACTAATTCAATAACAAAGAAAAGTCCCACCATCTGTTGAATTCCTATTATTTTAGCTTCGAGGAAAATAATACAATGATTTCATAATTGGCGCATCTTCGTGCTCGTTACTTCTGGAAACTGGAACGATAACCAGCAGTTTAGGAACAGAAAGAACTTGCATTTATATAGCGCCTTTCACGACCTCAGGGTCGTTTTACAGAACTTCATAGCCAATGAGATACCTTTGACGTGTAGTCACTGCTTCAATTTAGGGGCACAAGGTGGCCAGGCACACCCATCACATTACACACGTCTCAGCTGGTCACCTTATACAAATAGAGCGTGCTTTGGAACTAACTCCACTGCAGTTAGACGCGCGGGGGATTTCGGAGATTTACGGTAAACTCTGACTTGGATAGAGGGTTAAGGATCGGTTCCGGTCCCCAAACAGCTGCCTTGTCAATAAGGATCTGCCACAAGTGGAGACATCCCTGCTGTCAGGACCCAGCCCTGCTCCCTAACCCTATCTTCCAGCTCTCAGACTCTAAAATAAGGAAAGAAAAGCAGCCACTGAGCCACATAGCAGGGTAATGCCTTTTCCCTTCTAATTTTGTATCTGATGGAATCAACCATTCTAAATAAAGGCACATATCTGACAGATCACCGCCTAATCCCTTTATCAGTCAAACTCGCCTTCACCATTCGAGGCTACCGAGCAGTCCTGATTATCATTGCAGATAAAGAAGTGTAATTGCTTCAGAGTTCTTTCAATTAATTGGGAAAGATTGGAATATAAAAAGGCTTTAGATAATTGACACTGCCAGTTGCTTTTGATTGTCATTTTCCGAAAACTAGCCAGCTAATCTGAAAACAAATATACAGTATAAATTTTGGCTAAAAGATGGATGGCTTTATCTCTGAGTTATAGATACACGTTCTCCCAGCTCCCTTTTAGTTAGGCCTGAAATAAGTTACTATTATAATGTTTTGTTTGTGAGGTTTTATTTCTGTAAGTGATCAGAGCATATTAACTGTCAAGATAGTGTATTATAAAACTAGAGGCAAGCGCAAATCGAATATTGAATTAAAAATTGAAATAAAATTTCTATTGATGATATGTTCACGTTCATTACTAGATCATGACATCATTAACTTTAACTCTGGCTAACAGCGAACTCAAAACATGGAGCATTACATCATCGCCGCAGTAACAGCGATCCAGTCCATTATAATCTCCCACGTGTTCAGCCAAATGCCTACCTGGTCTGGTGGTGGTTTACTTGGGGATCACGTACAATGTTGGATATTGCAGAACACAATCAACACAAAGCACCGACTGCACGAACCCCAGTTCATTATGTTAGATGCAAGGCAAACATAACACCAGAAATTTTGGATATATTTATTTAAGACACGCACCTCCATGGCCTCCCATATATATCAGATATGGGGTGCATCAGGGACTTTGTATTTAGCAATCACACAACTTAAAACGGTGATAATACTTGTGTAGATAAACGTTTCGGTTAAAAGTATCTGAATAATAAGATTGTTTAGTCTGTGATGCCTTTTTGCAATGCAGAAGCCGAAGTGTTGAAAGCCTGTTCCGATTATTTAATCAATAAACCTCTGTGAATGCTGTAGAGAGACAATGTCAACTTCCAGAGAGATTTCATGTTTCTCCTCTTTCCCGAACGGCAAAACAAACTTGAATCGCAACAATATACGCCAGTTTCAAGAATTCGTCCGTGGTTAAAAATTAAAGTGTACGTTATTTTAAAAAGCCTTCCTGCACATTTCCAATTGATTCCAGTTCTGTCATGAAAAGCAATCTAAATGACTAGTTTTAATTGCCGTTATGCCCCTGTCTAAAATAACTTTTAGAAATAGACTCCCATTGGTAGACCGACTATGCAGCATGGAAGCCTCCACGAATTAATTTCAGAGGTTGTATTCCTTGTGTTGGTATATGCTAAAGCTTCAGTCAAGGGTTGTGTTTATACAGTATTCAAGCTCGACTTACCACTATTCACTACCTAAAGCAAAACACTCAAAAGAGAAAGCAGATGTGCTGCATAGATCAGCTGCCGTTACCTTTATACTTCTGCTTTGCAGATGATTTTTTAAAGGAACTAACAGATATTTTTGGAGAATGGTAACACAAGTTTAAAGATATTTACGCTTCACTATTTGTTACATGTTCCCGAGGACAATAGACTGGGTGATTGTAAAACGACGTTCTTTTAAGATCATCGACCATTAAAGATAATACTTGATGGTTTTAAAATCTGAACTAGGTGGAGGCGATAACTATTTCAACGTTTGCATCAAAGTAACCTAAAATGCCAAAAAAAGGTTGAATCCTGAGAGGTATATGTCGAGTTCTTCAAAAAGCCGAAATGTAATTGATTTGTATGTAAAGACGACCAATCCCACAGGTGACATTTGAGAAGCTCTCGGATTTCAGATCCTGACGTGTTCTCCAGAGTCCTTCATTTAGGAAAACTTTGCTCTTGTCTCTTGCAATGGTAGGAGGGATGTGCAGCCAATCAGCGGCCGATTATCACTATTAATGCGCACTTACTAGGATGGGAACACTCTGCTGCCGCCAGCTCCTATCACTAGCGCCTGAGAATATCACCCGCTGGATATCCGCGACTTCTTTGGATCTGTTAACCCTTACTGGCTTCAGCGAGCTTTTTTTTTGCTTTTGGCGATCAGATTGTGGATACTACACCCGGACTGCAAGTGAGCCATGTCAGTGCTGCCTTCTTTCGGTTTCACTCAAGAACAAGTGGCTTGTGTCTGCGAAGTCCTCCAGCAAGGAGGCAACCTAGAAAGGCTGGGCAGGTTTCTCTGGTCCCTTCCAGCCTGCGACCACCTCCACAAGAACGAGAGCGTCCTGAAAGCGAAGGCGGTGGTAGCTTTCCACAGGGGCAACTTCCGAGAGCTCTACAAGATCTTAGAGAGCCATCAGTTCTCGCCCCACAATCACTCCAAGCTGCAGCAGCTCTGGTTAAAGGCCCATTACATCGAAGCCGAAAAGCTGCGGGGGAGGCCCCTCGGTGCCGTGGGCAAGTATCGGGTCCGGAGGAAATTCCCCCTGCCCCGGACGATTTGGGACGGGGAAGAGACAAGTTACTGTTTTAAGGAGAAGTCCCGGGGTGTCTTGAGGGAGTGGTACGCTCACAACCCTTACCCATCGCCGAGAGAAAAGCGGGAGCTGGCTGAAGCCACTGGGCTCACCACCACGCAGGTTAGCAACTGGTTTAAAAACAGAAGGCAGAGAGACCGAGCAGCCGAGGCCAAGGAGAGGTAAGAACCGCCACCCATATCCAGTGTGTGTAAGGGGGAAATCGCACAGTGAAATGCGCCGAAACCCGAATTTATACAGGAGGGTTTCTTGCGGTGTAACTATGAATAAAATCAATTTGATGTCTGGTTCGCAGCAGCTAACACACTCCCGCTCAGAAGCGGCCGGGAGTTAGACGTTGCCTTGTGTAGTTAACTTCCCGTCCAACTAAAGGAACTGAGCAAAGCACCAAAATATAATCTGAAAGCATTATTTTCTTTTTTGTTTCCGCAACAAAGACATAGCCTGTTGGAATATAGATACTTAAAGATAATTAATAGGATATTTAAATGCTGAGCATCAACCGCCGTCTTTATTCAGGGTCCATAATTTCAACTAAATCTGTGGCGGTGAAAACTTCACAAGTATGATTTATATTATCATTTTAATTTATAAACAACGTGTAGTTCCGGGGAGAAAATGTTAGCCTAAAAATAAAAGTGTCGATATTAACCGAAAGATTTCATTTCATAAAGTAAGGAACGTTATGCATGATAAATAAGACACTGCAACACTTCCACTGTTTTGTCTTAGTATTTGTGTAAGATTTGCCAGGTAATGAAATTTAATTCATGGACACTGAGCTGATAATATCCATCTCCTAAATTATCTATTCAGTTCCAATACCAAATAAAGCCAGGTCAGGTTTACCATTCTCATGTTATGTTTGAGGAACAAAGCAGTGATGCATTTTATTCGTTTCACTCCATGGTCATATATGATTTTGCATTTTTATCAGTTTTAAGCCCAGATTAGTTTTTTTTAAAATAATCACTAACGTTAATATCAATAATAACTACGTCTTCTCGTTCTTCTTTTTCGAGCAATTTAATGCAGTAATGAAGGAACACCTATCCTTGCCAATAGAAAGCAAGAATGCATAGACCATCTCATTTGTTCCTAACACAGGTTCTCATTAATGTCGAGTAACCTGCTAAATGTACTAAGCGTTCATTTAGAGGTACAGACACAGTGGAGTTCTACATTGTATATATTTAAAACGGAATTAATGAAGTATTCGCTTGGAATAAGTTAACACTTGCTATAACCATTGATTTCACATTATAACCGTACGGTGAATCATTTCAAGATAAACAGGCGGACGCTTATTGTTTGAATACCGAATATAGGTAAAGTTTCTCTGTTGGATATCTTAAAAATCGTCATTTATTTTGAGCTCTTGCTATGTTTGCTGTTCCAATAGGGAAAACAATGAAAACACAAATACTTCTGGCAATAAACAGAACCAGTTGTCCCCTATCAACCGTAGTAAAAACCTGATGTCGAGTTCCGACGAGGAGTTGTCACCGCCCCAGAGTCCTGATCATTGCTCCGGGAGTCCTGTCTTACTGCTACCCGGGAGCCTGAACCAATCTGTGGATTCCACCTTCTCTCTTCACGGCCTGAGCTCTTCCCCAGGCGGCCACGCTGGCCCAGTCCATCCGCATGGACTCCAGGACTCCCTGCTCGGCACTCTCACGTCCAGCCTGGTCGATCTGGGATCGTAAAAGAGCAAATCGCCACTGGACAACCGAATTATGAACTGATCAGACACTCCAGTGCTGTGCTGTGTAAATAATTGAACAGTCTTGTCGAAGTTATGGAATTTCAACTGATGGTACTTAATCTGTGAAAAAAACGAGACGCTCTCCTTTATTAAAAAAAACCCCGGTCTTCATGAACTGCTGAGAGGCTTGATATTTCTTCACTTAATGCTCTTCAAATCTTTATACTCTCCCCACTGCACAAAGGGCGTTGCAAATGAAACAAAACGAGTGGCCGGCCATTACTGTTTCTGCCAGATTCGTGTATCTTTCAGAACCAACCTGGATTATCTCTCGTTTTCAATCTGTTTGCGTTTCTTGAGATTTACTGATCACGAATCTGAAATGAGACATCGAATTGGAGGAACGGTCTATAACTGAGGTAACTGCATTAAAAATGCAACCCCACTGAATATCAGGCAAAGTTCAGGCACAGAGACGACTCGAAGTTTACATTGTCACCAGTGGTGTATGGAGAGTAACATGGAAGTAGTTTATAATAAAATCCAAACATGTGAAAAGCACGTGCTTATGTTGTCTCCTTCTTTTCACATTTTGAAAACAAAATCTATTTAGCAGCTGTTTTAGCAAATGATGTTTGAGGCTGTTATTGGATGAGGCTCTCTGCGGCTGGTAGTCAAGGTGAAGCATCGGCAATAATAATCTGTCCATGTATTGACCATGTAGGACTAAAACAATGAAACAGCATCTAGGTGTTTACTCATATTGCCTCATCTCACACTCATAAGTTTCCCTCAATACCATATCACGGTGAGTAATTGCATTATCTCTAGAATTTAGGAACAAAGAAATCATATGATTCTAAATGTCCCTCTTCAACTCCAAACAGCAAGTCTTTGGCCCCTACCAAGTAGGGACTCCATTTAGATGGGAGCATAAAGAGCAGTCATAGCGCATTTTCCGAGTGCGTTTTCTGAGACAAATTATTTATTTGTTTTGGGCTTACTCTCTAGAAAGCTTAGCTTGACCCAGAAAATAGGTTGCGTTCAGTGAGCTGAATATTTTTTTCCCCTATAGTCTAATTAACAAAACACAGAAATAAAAAAAAGTGAAAACATAACCGAACTTTTGAAAATTTGTCATTTCGTTCTATTTCCTTCACCACCCCCAGCCGGGATCTTTCCCCCCCCCCAAATTATAGTTCGGCCCCAGGCTATCAGATCGCTCTTGGTTTACTTATTTTACACAATGGAACCGAAATGATAAAATTAAAACGCTGTCATCAGTTTTGAAGATTCTAATGATGCTAAACTCATCAGGTCCTGAAGTGGGGAGGAATCATTCACAACAAGCCAATATTGTTAAGTTAAAATAATCTTCAGTTCAACTAATAAACACTTTAAATTTTACATCACAGATCAGCAGCTGCAGATAACACACTTTTACTATTACGGACCCTCATTCCCTTTATATGTTGTGTTGTGCAGAAAAATGGCACAACTACAAATCGTTTTACCAACTTCCGGTAAAATATGTGAAAAATCTATCATCCAAATTGAAATGAAATATGACAATGACAAGAACTTGTTAGTAGGTTCTCCAGTACTTTTTTTGTGTATCGTGTTGTTAATACTTTTTGATAGTATATGGTTATGGTTACGGACGATTGTAGAATGTTTATTCTATATGTTTCGGGCCATGGAGATCTCACCCCCTCTGGAGGACAGACTCTCACTCGGGACTTATTCAGTTTAGACGGAACTCTTGTGTAAAACATATAATTGTTACTTAGGATCGAAAGAGAAATGTAACTTTTATTGGGCCACGCTTAACGTGGAAACATATTAACAACGCGCCATTCTCTTTCACCTTCTCCGATTGTTAGTGATGTAATTAAAAGAGACGGCAGTATAAAGTGCTACTGCGATCAACAATGAAGATATTGGCAACATGGTTGCAGTAACCCTTTATGACAACTTTAGTATGGCGGTAAAATGATGGGCGCAAGGGCAGAATAGATATTTTCAAAAGACATAAGCAGTTTTCCAACATTTGCGAGGTCATTTCAATTACAAACTTCAAAGAAAGCATCGGAAATATCCAAAACCTATATAGCTCCTAAAACAAAACGAGAACCCTCAGTATCTAAATAATGCTGTTCATTCCCAGGTTCCAGTAAGATTATAGGTTAGGACGATTTTGTGGTTTTTATTTTTATGAATATGTTAAATTATATTTTTAGAGATTTGCTTTAATTACTATTTCACTGGGCCAATTAAAAAGATTTGCGTAGGGTTTTAATACGGATACCATAGTTGGTCAAATTAGTTATATCTGTTAGAACTGTTATATCAAATTAATCTTTCAGTACCGTTACTATCCACTGGTGATCTTTACATTTACTCTTCATACACGTTGTACTTAAATATCTTTCCTTGTACGTGTAAAAAAAAGTAGCATCACGATGGTGTGTTCCTAGGTGACTTTGATCTTGTTACACTCGGGGCGTTTTATTTTCAGTAATCTTGAAATAGCAGCTCAAACGGTAAGCGCCCCATACCCCAATGGTTACGAAAGACATTCAGTTTTGGTCGAGTTTTCTTCTAAATGTAAAATAAACACAGGACTGGCCTCCAGACACTTTTTGCTGGAAACTAAAAAGGCCTTCTATGAGATGAGAGTAATTGTTTTGAACAGCTCGAGTTTGGAGAGAACTGAGGATTTCCTGAAGTTAATGTGAACCAGCCGCTGGCTGGACTGCGCCTGCTGAATGTGGAGCAGATTTTGGCAAATATTACAGGGATTCAATTCAGTCTTTTGTGTTTTTAGAAGCACCTCGACACTGATTTCAAATTTGTTTTCTTTACATTTTAAGCGTGCTCGCAAAATGAGGTTCTTTATTTAAATCCGCAAACAGAGGTTATGTTTATAATATAGCCCTGAAGCCATGTCCTTTCTCGGGACTAATAAGCATTCTGCAGCTAAGTGAATTAAAAAAAAATCTAATTTCCACTATATGGTGGAACTTAAAGAGAGAGGGTTGATTCTTCAGCCGAAATCAATCACATTGGCAAAGTTTCTGATTTTTCCCCCAGCAAGACGATTGGCTTACATCATACGTAACCATGGTTTGAATTAATAGAAACACATAAAAAGGCTGTTTGAAATGCAAAACAACGCCAATGCTGAATGATAAAGTACTCCAGTAACAACTATGTTTGATGGAAACATGTTTGATTAATGTAGATGCGTTTTGTATGGCCTATGTCAAAATATGGCTGTCATCGAACTGCAATCTTTAAGGTCCGGTTGAAAATTGGGAGAAAAGTCCGCTGGGAAACAGACATAGGCATCAAATCAACCTTCCGTCCAACGTATAATGTAACTTTCGAGTTCCAATTGCACAAAATGGTTACAAAATTACACTGTCAATAAGCGACACATAGTAAAGGAGTGTTCAAATAGCAAGCACAGTAAAGGCGAGACAGCTAAAAAAAAAAACTGTATTCTGTAATTGTACTGCCATGGAAGATAAACGATATTTCTGCATTTAATACTTTTGGAAAATGATACGTTTTGAAATATTTATACAAATACATTACAAAACTTCATGGCCCCAGGAACGAAAGTGAAGATTATTCTTTCAGATATCATCAGTTATATCGCTACATGAAATTCAAACTATTGAAAGGGAATTGTAGTCTTTCGTAAACGAGCGTGAATATGCAAGTCACTCTGGTGTGACATCGCTAGTTGGCCTGGCATTGAAAATATAGTAGGAGCTTCTGTCAGCTTAAGAATAATTTCAATTGTCATCTTGTTTGACTTTCTTCTATTTATCAATACATTGCTTGATCTCCCATGGCAATGCTCATGGATGGTTTGGGGCATGGATGTCCCGTGCACATTACTTGCACTGAATTGATATCCCACTGTTGTCTCGCAAGGGCTTCATTTATCCGCAGAAAAGGCAGGGCGACTGAGAACAGGCTTTGGGCCTGGAAACTGATATCCGACTGGTGCAGTTGATGCTTTTTATGGAATGTTCTGCGCTTTCTGGATGCGATCATCTGGGGATCAGGGACTTCTCACCGCCACAGCAGCCCTTGCAACCATATTCAAGGTGCCCATTGCGCATGTTTTTGCTCTGTTGTTCCTCATGTGTCTATGTTTACTCTCTTTTCCATGTTTTTTTCCTCTGTTTCCTCTTTTCTATTACCCTTAGTGTTTCCCTCTGTTCCTGGCTAAGTTTGTAATTTTGCGCGATTTTTAAAAAATGTGTTAATTATGCATGGAGAGTTTATTTTAGGGACAGATAATGGACGGTCGAGGAAGTGCATAGCTACATCTCAGACCTTTTACTGCCACATGGCTAGGCAGCACTTTGCTACAATGTGATTGATCAAACTTTGGAAGACATAATGTCCTGTACAGTATGATTTGTGAACGCGAATGTAGAAAATAACCAATTAGGTAAAATAAAATAAGGCAAGTAACCAGTGAAGAATAAAACTGACAAACACTTGATTGGGACAGAAACTAAAGCGAAGACGTTTTATTAAACAATAGATAAAGTTCCCTCCACTTTGCTTTGCCAAATACGGAATATGCAGAAATATACTATAACCAGACATTTCATTAATTAATGTGACCTGACGTCACATGCATGCTGTAGCCAGTGTTGTAAGAACTATAAGTGGGATATCGAAATAGGTTATCTCTAAAAAAAAAGAGGCGAACGTTTCTGCGTCCTGCTTCGTTGCAACATGGATGGTTCATTAAGTAATATTACACCACACTTCGAAATACTCACAAAAATATTTGTTAAACGTACTTGAAGTAAAAGCCAGACAACAGACTGCTTGACCGTACTGAGGTAGGGAGTTCGGGGCCATATTTACTCAGCAGCTAGAAAAATAACAGCAAGAACATGCCTTTTAAAAATGCAAACCATTGGTTGCATTGAAAGAAATACAGGAAAGAGTCAAAAAGGGCCGATTTATGATTTATGTTGGATAATTAGATGAGGTCGTGTATTGAACCGCAACAGCAATACAGCCTGCATTAAGCAGCTTATAGTGATACCCGAATTACTATTTAGTTGCCTGGGTATACAAGAACAGTCTTGGCTGATTTTAGCACTTTGTGCTTGAACGAATGCTCGATTAAAGGGATAGCTACTCGCTGCAAATGGGAAACTAATGTTTCTAAATTCCATTGCTGCAGTTACAAACCAATAATAAAACAACTGAAGCACAGCTGCTCTAAAAGTAGTGGTGTTCCTTCCTGTATCAGTAACGGATGAGTGCCATGTCCAGAACAGTTATTTCTATCTACCCTTGGCAGCAATCGTTTAAAGATACTGTATCACCACGTTTCCCAATGTGATTGACCGATTAAAGTACGAATGAGTGCAAACCTCTGGCGAGCATGACCATCGCTGGAAGGTTGGGGCAGATTACTTCAAACCTGCAACCCCCGCCCCCACCCCCCCCCCCCCCCCGGCCCCCCACACCTCCCAAAGTCATGACAGGATGTTTATTGGGGGCCACGGGGTCAATGTTTGATGGTGGCGAACGTATAACATGAAATTTAAACACAAACGCGCACTATTTCTGCAGAAGTATCGCCATGTCCATTTTAATTAGACACTGGCCCTATACTTAACAAGGAAGTGGACTGATTTCGTTATTTCTTCTTGAAATGTCTTCTCAAAGCAAAGACATTGTGCAGTGTTGTCAAAATACCGGGAGTAAACGTGGGGGCGTTTTATACAATATCTCAAATTTCAAATTACAAGATCAGAGCAGAAGTGAGGCAAATACCCAAATACGAAGGTAAAAAGTGCCAAAATGCAACATGAAAACGGTATCTCGGCAATGTTGCTGTGTAATTTAACATTCACCTGCAGCTCCCCTGGAGTGATGCATACTTTGACCTCACTCCAAGGTGGTCGATCCTGATGAAATTACCACTGAAGTAAATGCAGCTCTAAATGCACGGATTAGCTCTCCACATCAGTGCCCCGGCCAGACCTGTCTTCATTGATAAGTTAAGATCAGATATCAATTATTTGCTTTTGCGATGCGATTGCTATTGTTTTAGTTGGG